>NW_027288720.1:0-54047 GCF_037038585.1 Patagioenas fasciata
CACGCGTTTGCTTAGGCATCAGTGTGTGAAAAGGTAGGTGCTTTTCTCTAGCTGCGTGTGCGTGCACGTGGTGCTGGGTGCACATCCCTGGGTGCTCGTGGAAAGGTTTCTGCATGGTTTTCGCTGAGGAATCGTGTGTGTGCACATGGACAAAGAGAAGGCGCAGCAACCAGGTTCCAGCGCCGAAGAAGGCAAAAGGCGAGGTTTCCGGCGCTATCTCCTTCTCTCCCCAGAGCTAGTCGCGCAAAGCAAGCCGCTAAGCCGGCGACCGGCAAGAGAGCTACAACGAAGCATGCCGAACGGAGAAAATAGCAGCAGCTCATCTGTTCACACCTTGTTTCTGCCATGTGCTTGAACGCCAAGACGTTCGCGCTTCTGTGAGATGAAAGACGTCCTTCTGCATATGTGGTTGCTCACACCGGTGCACTTGTTAGTGTATCCATTCAGTCCTGGGCTGCGGGGCATTCAGAAGTGGCTCTGTGGAGACGTCTGCATAGAGGCAGCTGTCAGAACACGCACACTCGATTGTTCACCAAAACATATGCAGACGCGTCCTTAGCCTGTAGATTTGGATGCACAGAGTTCCCTGTGTTCGCAAGAGACAAGGGAATCGCGTCTGTGCGCACAGAAGCAATAGCGGACCGTTTCCCTCGGAGTGAACGCGAAAGAGCCGTCTATATACTCGCAGACACGCGAACGTGCCTCAATGCGGTCACAGAGGCAGCAGCTTTTGCACAGATGCTCCTGGTGATTCTGGCACTTTCCAGGCACACTCCTGAAAGTCGCGCACACTGCTGTTCTCGTCGCTAAACGACCTCTTGGGAAACACGTCTCCGGTCGACGGACCGCTCAGATTGCTTCTCGTGTAACTGTGAACTGTGTCAGCGCAGGGAATCCGTCTCTGTTGAGCAGATGTCAATCCTGCCTCGCCTTTGCTTTGTTGCCTCTACCAAGATGATTTCCCGTTTCTCTCTTCACTGGAGCAGGCAGACACAGCCAACGCACATCAAGTGTCAAGAGACACGCTCTGCTGAGCTCAACGCTTGTGCAGATGCACATGTGCGACGAAGTCAACACACGTGCTTGTGGAGAGAAAGAAAGGGACTCCCAGGCGTGTGGAGCGACGGGGAGAAAGAGCGGGCGCTGAGGAACACAGTTTCAAACAGACTGTCTCCACACAAACAGGCACCTGTCTGCAGGTATCCTAGATCTTGATTCTTGAACTTGAGGAAACACGCGTCTGAGCAAAACTCCCAAACGCTTCCAGGAAAGACACAGGCTCTCCCACAAGCACACAAGTGTTTGCCCTCAGCTATAGATCAGGGACAAGCCTGTGAAGAGCAACCAAAGAGCTCGTCCGTCTTTCCCTCAGTAGATGGGAGTAGGCGCGCTTGCGGATGTGTGCGTGTGTGTGGCCACGCGTTTGCTTAGGCATCAGTGTGTGAAAAGGTAGGTGCTTTTCTCTAGCTGCGTGTGCGTGCACGTGGTGCTGGGTGCACATCCCTGGGTGCTCGTGGAAAGGTTTCTGCATGGTTTTCGCTGAGGAATCGTGTGTGTGCACATGGACAAAGAGAAGGCGCAGCAACCAGGTTCCAGCGCCGAAGAAGGCAAAAGGCGAGGTTTCCGGCGCTATCTCCTTCTCTCCCCAGAGCTAGTCGCGCAAAGCAAGCCGCTAAGCCGGCGACCGGCAAGAGAGCTACAACGAAGCATGCCGAACGGAGAAAATAGCAGCAGCTCATCTGTTCACACCTTGTTTCTGCCATGTGCTTGAACGCCAAGACGTTCGCGCTTCTGTGAGATGAAAGACGTCCTTCTGCATATGTGGTTGCTCACACCGGTGCACTTGTTAGTGTATCCATTCAGTCCTGGGCTGCTGGGCATTCAGAAGTGGCTCTGTGGAGACGTCTGCATAGAGGCAGCTGTCAGAACACGCACACTCGATTGTTCACCAAAACATATGCAGACGCGTCCTTAGCCTGTAGATTTGGATGCACAGAGTTCCCTGTGTTCGCAAGAGACAAGGGAATCGCGTCTGTGCGCACAGAAGCAATAGCGGACCGTTTCCCTCGGAGTGAACGCGAAAGAGCCGTCTATATACTCGCAGACACGCGAACGTGCCTCAATGCGGTCACAGAGGCAGCAGCTTTTGCACAGATGCTCCTGGTGATTCTGGCACTTTCCAGGCACACTCCTGAAAGTCGCGCACACTGCTGTTCACTCGCTAAACGACCTCTTGGGAAACACGTCTCCGGTCGACGGACCGCTCAGATTGCTTCTCGTGTAACTGTGAACTGTGTCAGCGCAGGGAATCCGTCTCTGTTCAGCAGATGTCAATCCTGCCTCGCCTTTGCTTTGTTGCCTCTACCAAGATGATTTCCCGTTTCTCTCTTCACTGGAGCAGGCAGACACAGCCAACGCACATCAAGTGTCAAGAGACACGCTCTGCTGAGCTCAACGCTTGTGCAGATGCACATGTGCGACGAAGTCAACACACGTGCTTGTGGAGAGAAAGAAAGGGACTCCCAGGCGTGTGGAGCGACGGGGAGAAAGAGCGGGCGCTGAGGAACACAGTTTCAAACAGACTGTCTCCACACAAACAGGCACCTGTCTGCAGGTATCCTAGATCTTGATTCTTGAACTTGAGGAAACACGCGTCTGAGCAAAACTCCCAAACGCTTCCAGGAAAGACACAGGCTCTCCCACAAGCACACAAGTGTTTGCCCTCAGCTATAGATCAGGGACAAGCCTGTGAAGAGCAACCAAAGAGCTCGTCCGTCTTTCTCTCAGTAGATGGGAGTAGGCGCGCTTGCGGATGTGTGCGTGTGTGTGGCCACGCGTTTGCTTAGGCATCAGAGTGTGAAAAGGTAGGTGCTTTTCTCTAGCTGCGTGTGCGTGCACGTGGTGCTGGGTGCACATCCCTGGGTGCTCGTGGAAAGGTTTCTGCATGGTTTTCGCTGAGGAATCGTGTGTGTGCACATGGACAAAGAGAAGGCGCAGCAACCAGGTTCCAGCGCCGAAGAAGGCAAAAGGCGAGGTTTCCGGCGCTATCTCCTTCTCTCCCCAGAGCTAGTCGCGCAAAGCAAGCCGCTAAGCCGGCGACCGGCAAGAGAGCTACAACGAAGCATGCCGAACGGAGAAAATAGCAGCAGCTCATCTGTTCACACCTTGTTTCTGCCATGTGCTTGAACGCCAAGACGTTCGCGCTTCTGTGAGATGAAAGACGTCCTTCTGCATATGTGGTTGCTCACACCGGTGCACTTGTTAGTGTATCCATTCAGTCCTGGGCTGCGGGGCATTCAGAAGTGGCTCTGTGGAGACGTCTGCATAGAGGCAGCTGTCAGAACACGCACACTCGATTGTTCACCAAAACATATGCAGACGCGTCCTTAGCCTGTAGATTTGGATGCACAGAGTTCCCTGTGTTCGCAAGAGACAAGGGAATCGCGTCTGTGCGCACAGAAGCAATAGCGGACCGTTTCCCTCGGAGTGAACGCGAAAGAGCCGTCTATATACTCGCAGACACGCGAACGTGCCTCAATGCGGTCACAGAGGCAGCAGCTTTTGCACAGATGCTCCTGGTGATTCTGGCACTTTCCAGGCACACTCCTGAAAGTCGCGCACACTGCTGTTCACTCGCTAAACGACCTCTTGGGAAACACGTCTCCGGTCGACGGACCGCTCAGATTGCTTCTCGTGTAACTGTGAACTGTGTCAGCGCAGGGAATCCGTCTCTGTTCAGCAGATGTCAATCCTGCCTCGCCTTTGCTTTGTTGCCTCTACCAAGATGATTTCCCGTTTCTCTCTTCACTGGAGCAGGCAGACACAGCCAACGCACATCAAGTGTCAAGAGACACGCTCTGCTGAGCTCAACGCTTGTGCAGATGCACATGTGCGACGAAGTCAACACACGTGCTTGTGGAGAGAAAGAAAGGGACTCCCAGGCGTGTGGAGCGACGGGGAGAAAGAGCGGGCGCTGAGGAACACAGTTTCAAACAGACTGTCTCCACACAAACAGGCACCTGTCTGCAGGTATCCTAGATCTTGATTCTTGAACTTGAGGAAACACGCGTCTGAGCAAAACTCCCAAACGCTTCCAGGAAAGACACAGGCTCTCCCACAAGCACACAAGTGTTTGCCCTCAGCTATAGATCAGGGACAAGCCTGTGAAGAGCAACCAAAGAGCTCGTCCGTCTTTCTCTCAGTAGATGGGAGTAGGCGCGCTTGCGGATGTGTGCGTGTGTGTGGCCACGCGTTTGCTTAGGCATCAGAGTGTGAAAAGGTAGGTGCTTTTCTCTAGCTGCGTGTGCGTGCACGTGGTGCTGGGTGCACATCCCTGGGTGCTCGTGGAAAGGTTTCTGCATGGTTTTCGCTGAGGAATCGTGTGTGTGCACATGGACAAAGAGAAGGCGCAGCAACCAGGTTCCAGCGCCGAAGAAGGCAAAAGGCGAGGTTTCCGGCGCTATCTCCTTCTCTCCCCAGAGCTAGTCGCGCAAAGCAAGCCGCTAAGCCGGCGACCGGCAAGAGAGCTACAACGAAGCATGCCGAACGGAGAAAATAGCAGCAGCTCATCTGTTCACACCTTGTTTCTGCCATGTGCTTGAACGCCAAGACGTTCGCGCTTCTGTGAGATGAAAGACGTCCTTCTGCATATGTGGTTGCTCACACCGGTGCACTTGTTAGTGTATCCATTCAGTCCTGGGCTGCGGGGCATTCAGAAGTGGCTCTGTGGAGACGTCTGCATAGAGGCAGCTGTCAGAACACGCACACTCGATTGTTCACCAAAACATATGCAGACGCGTCCTTAGCCTGTAGATTTGGATGCACAGAGTTCCCTGTGTTCGCAAGAGACAAGGGAATCGCGTCTGTGCGCACAGAAGCAATAGCGGACCGTTTCCCTCGGAGTGAACGCGAAAGAGCCGTCTATATACTCGCAGACACGCGAACGTGCCTCAATGCGGTCACAGAGGCAGCAGCTTTTGCACAGATGCTCCTGGTGATTCTGGCACTTTCCAGGCACACTCCTGAAAGTCGCGCACACTGCTGTTCACTCGCTAAACGACCTCTTGGGAAACACGTCTCCGGTCGACGGACCGCTCAGATTGCTTCTCGTGTAACTGTGAACTGTGTCAGCGCAGGGAATCCGTCTCTGTTCAGCAGATGTCAATCCTGCCTCGCCTTTGCTTTGTTGCCTCTACCAAGATGATTTCCCGTTTCTCTCTTCACTGGAGCAGGCAGACACAGCCAACGCACATCAAGTGTCAAGAGACACGCTCTGCTGAGCTCAACGCTTGTGCAGATGCACATGTGCGACGAAGTCAACACACGTGCTTGTGGAGAGAAAGAAAGGGACTCCCAGGCGTGTGGAGCGACGGGGAGAAAGAGCGGGCGCTGAGGAACACAGTTTCAAACAGACTGTCTCCACACAAACAGGCACCTGTCTGCAGGTATCCTAGATCTTGATTCTTGAACTTGAGGAAACACGCGTCTGAGCAAAACTCCCAAACGCTTCCAGGAAAGACACAGGCTCTCCCACAAGCACACAAGTGTTTGCCCTCAGCTATAGATCAGGGACAAGCCTGTGAAGAGCAACCAAAGAGCTCGTCCGTCTTTCTCTCAGTAGATGGGAGTAGGCGCGCTTGCGGATGTGTGCGTGTGTGTGGCCACGCGTTTGCTTAGGCATCAGAGTGTGAAAAGGTAGGTGCTTTTCTCTAGCTGCGTGTGCGTGCACGTGGTGCTGGGTGCACATCCCTGGGTGCTCGTGGAAAGGTTTCTGCATGGTTTTCGCTGAGGAATCGTGTGTGTGCACATGGACAAAGAGAAGGCGCAGCAACCAGGTTCCAGCGCCGAAGAAGGCAAAAGGCGAGGTTTCCGGCGCTATCTCCTTCTCTCCCCAGAGCTAGTCGCGCAAAGCAAGCCGCTAAGCCGGCGACCGGCAAGAGAGCTACAACGAAGCATGCCGAACGGAGAAAATAGCAGCAGCTCATCTGTTCACACCTTGTTTCTGCCATGTGCTTGAACGCCAAGACGTTCGCGCTTCTGTGAGATGAAAGACGTCCTTCTGCATATGTGGTTGCTCACACCGGTGCACTTGTTAGTGTATCCATTCAGTCCTGGGCTGCGGGGCATTCAGAAGTGGCTCTGTGGAGACGTCTGCATAGAGGCAGCTGTCAGAACACGCACACTCGATTGTTCACCAAAACATATGCAGACGCGTCCTTAGCCTGTAGATTTGGATGCACAGAGTTCCCTGTGTTCGCAAGAGACAAGGGAATCGCGTCTGTGCGCACAGAAGCAATAGCGGACCGTTTCCCTCGGAGTGAACGCGAAAGAGCCGTCTATATACTCGCAGACACGCGAACGTGCCTCAATGCGGTCACAGAGGCAGCAGCTTTTGCACAGATGCTCCTGGTGATTCTGGCACTTTCCAGGCACACTCCTGAAAGTCGCGCACACTGCTGTTCACTCGCTAAACGACCTCTTGGGAAACACGTCTCCGGTCGACGGACCGCTCAGATTGCTTCTCGTGTAACTGTGAACTGTGTCAGCGCAGGGAATCCGTCTCTGTTGAGCAGATGTCAATCCTGCCTCGCCTTTGCTTTGTTGCCTCTACCAAGATGATTTCCCGTTTCTCTCTTCACTGGAGCAGGCAGACACAGCCAACGCACATCAAGTGTCAAGAGACACGCTCTGCTGAGCTCAACGCTTGTGCAGATGCACATGTGCGACGAAGTCAACACACGTGCTTGTGGAGAGAAAGAAAGGGACTCCCAGGCGTGTGGAGCGACGGGGAGAAAGAGCGGGCGCTGAGGAACACAGTTTCAAACAGACTGTCTCCACACAAACAGGCACCTGTCTGCAGGTATCCTAGATCTTGATTCTTGAACTTGAGGAAACACGCGTCTGAGCAAAACTCCCAAACGCTTCCAGGAAAGACACAGGCTCTCCCACAAGCACACAAGTGTTTGCCCTCAGCTATAGATCAGGGACAAGCCTGTGAAGAGCAACCAAAGAGCTCGTCCGTCTTTCCCTCAATAGATGGGAGTAGGCGCGCTTGCGGATGTGTGCGTGTGTGTGGCCACGCGTTTGCTTAGGCATCAGTGTGTGAAAAGGTAGGTGCTTTTCTCTAGCTGCGTGTGCGTGCACGTGGTGCTGGGTGCACATCCCTGGGTGCTCGTGGAAAGGTTTCTGCATGGTTTTCGCTGAGGAATCGTGTGTGTGCACATGGACAAAGAGAAGGCGCAGCAACCAGGTTCCAGCGCCGAAGAAGGCAAAAGGCGAGGTTTCCGGCGCTATCTCCTTCTCTCCCCAGAGCTAGTCGCGCAAAGCAAGCCGCTAAGCCGGCGACCGGCAAGAGAGCTACAACGAAGCATGCCGAACGGAGAAAATAGCAGCAGCTCATCTGTTCACACCTTGTTTCTGCCATGTGCTTGAACGCCAAGACGTTCGCGCTTCTGTGAGATGAAAGACGTCCTTCTGCATATGTGGTTGCTCACACCGGTGCACTTGTTAGTGTATCCATTCAGTCCTGGGCTGCGGGGCATTCAGAAGTGGCTCTGTGGAGACGTCTGCATAGAGGCAGCTGTCAGAACACGCACACTCGATTGTTCACCAAAACATATGCAGACGCGTCCTTAGCCTGTAGATTTGGATGCACAGAGTTCCCTGTGTTCGCAAGAGACAAGGGAATCGCGTCTGTGCGCACAGAAGCAATAGCGGACCGTTTCCCTCGGAGTGAACGCGAAAGAGCCGTCTATATACTCGCAGACACGCGAACGTGCCTCAATGCGGTCACAGAGGCAGCAGCTTTTGCACAGATGCTCCTGGTGATTCTGGCACTTTCCAGGCACACTCCTGAAAGTCGCGCACACTGCTGTTCACTCGCTAAACGACCTCTTGGGAAACACGTCTCCGGTCGACGGACCGCTCAGATTGCTTCTCGTGTAACTGTGAACTGTGTCAGCGCAGGGAATCCGTCTCTGTTGAGCAGATGTCAATCCTGCCTCGCCTTTGCTTTGTTGCCTCTACCAAGATGATTTCCCGTTTCTCTCTTCACTGGAGCAGGCAGACACAGCCAACGCACATCAAGTGTCAAGAGACACGCTCTGCTGAGCTCAACGCTTGTGCAGATGCACATGTGCGACGAAGTCAACACACGTGCTTGTGGAGAGAAAGAAAGGGACTCCCAGGCGTGTGGAGCGACGGGGAGAAAGAGCGGGCGCTGAGGAACACAGTTTCAAACAGACTGTCTCCACACAAACAGGCACCTGTCTGCAGGTATCCTAGATCTTGATTCTTGAACTTGAGGAAACACGCGTCTGAGCAAAACTCCCAAACGCTTCCAGGAAAGACACAGGCTCTCCCACAAGCACACAAGTGTTTGCCCTCAGCTATAGATCAGGGACAAGCCTGTGAAGAGCAACCAAAGAGCTCGTCCGTCTTTCCCTCAATAGATGGGAGTAGGCGCGCTTGCGGATGTGTGCGTGTGTGTGGCCACGCGTTTGCTTAGGCATCAGTGTGTGAAAAGGTAGGTGCTTTTCTCTAGCTGCGTGTGCGTGCACGTGGTGCTGGGTGCACATCCCTGGGTGCTCGTGGAAAGGTTTCTGCATGGTTTTCGCTGAGGAATCGTGTGTGTGCACATGGACAAAGAGAAGGCGCAGCAACCAGGTTCCAGCGCCGAAGAAGGCAAAAGGCGAGGTTTCCGGCGCTATCTCCTTCTCTCCCCAGAGCTAGTCGCGCAAAGCAAGCCGCTAAGCCGGCGACCGGCAAGAGAGCTACAACGAAGCATGCCGAACGGAGAAAATAGCAGCAGCTCATCTGTTCACACCTTGTTTCTGCCATGTGCTTGAACGCCAAGACGTTCGCGCTTCTGTGAGATGAAAGACGTCCTTCTGCATATGTGGTTGCTCACACCGGTGCACTTGTTAGTGTATCCATTCAGTCCTGGGCTGCGGGGCATTCAGAAGTGGCTCTGTGGAGACGTCTGCATAGAGGCAGCTGTCAGAACACGCACACTCGATTGTTCACCAAAACATATGCAGACGCGTCCTTAGCCTGTAGATTTGGATGCACAGAGTTCCCTGTGTTCGCAAGAGACAAGGGAATCGCGTCTGTGCGCACAGAAGCAATAGCGGACCGTTTCCCTCGGAGTGAACGCGAAAGAGCCGTCTATATACTCGCAGACACGCGAACGTGCCTCAATGCGGTCACAGAGGCAGCAGCTTTTGCACAGATGCTCCTGGTGATTCTGGCACTTTCCAGGCACACTCCTGAAAGTCGCGCACACTGCTGTTCACTCGCTAAACGACCTCTTGGGAAACACGTCTCCGGTCGACGGACCGCTCAGATTGCTTCTCGTGTAACTGTGAACTGTGTCAGCGCAGGGAATCCGTCTCTGTTGAGCAGATGTCAATCCTGCCTCGCCTTTGCTTTGTTGCCTCTACCAAGATGATTTCCCGTTTCTCTCTTCACTGGAGCAGGCAGACACAGCCAACGCACATCAAGTGTCAAGAGACACGCTCTGCTGAGCTCAACGCTTGTGCAGATGCACATGTGCGACGAAGTCAACACACGTGCTTGTGGAGAGAAAGAAAGGGACTCCCAGGCGTGTGGAGCGACGGGGAGAAAGAGCGGGCGCTGAGGAACACAGTTTCAAACAGACTGTCTCCACACAAACAGGCACCTGTCTGCAGGTATCCTAGATCTTGATTCTTGAACTTGAGGAAACACGCGTCTGAGCAAAACTCCCAAACGCTTCCAGGAAAGACACAGGCTCTCCCACAAGCACACAAGTGTTTGCCCTCAGCTATAGATCAGGGACAAGCCTGTGAAGAGCAACCAAAGAGCTCGTCCGTCTTTCCCTCAGTAGATGGGAGTAGGCGCGCTTGCGGATGTGTGCGTGTGTGTGGCCACGCGTTTGCTTAGGCATCAGTGTGTGAAAAGGTAGGTGCTTTTCTCTAGCTGCGTGTGCGTGCACGTGGTGCTGGGTGCACATCCCTGGGTGCTCGTGGAAAGGTTTCTGCATGGTTTTCGCTGAGGAATCGTGTGTGTGCACATGGACAAAGAGAAGGCGCAGCAACCAGGTTCCAGCGCCGAAGAAGGCAAAAGGCGAGGTTTCCGGCGCTATCTCCTTCTCTCCCCAGAGCTAGTCGCGCAAAGCAAGCCGCTAAGCCGGCGACCGGCAAGAGAGCTACAACGAAGCATGCCGAACGGAGAAAATAGCAGCAGCTCATCTGTTCACACCTTGTTTCTGCCATGTGCTTGAACGCCAAGACGTTCGCGCTTCTGTGAGATGAAAGACGTCCTTCTGCATATGTGGTTGCTCACACCGGTGCACTTGTTAGTGTATCCATTCAGTCCTGGGCTGCTGGGCATTCAGAAGTGGCTCTGTGGAGACGTCTGCATAGAGGCAGCTGTCAGAACACGCACACTCGATTGTTCACCAAAACATATGCAGACGCGTCCTTAGCCTGTAGATTTGGATGCACAGAGTTCCCTGTGTTCGCAAGAGACAAGGGAATCGCGTCTGTGCGCACAGAAGCAATAGCGGACCGTTTCCCTCGGAGTGAACGCGAAAGAGCCGTCTATATACTCGCAGACACGCGAACGTGCCTCAATGCGGTCACAGAGGCAGCAGCTTTTGCACAGATGCTCCTGGTGATTCTGGCACTTTCCAGGCACACTCCTGAAAGTCGCGCACACTGCTGTTCACTCGCTAAACGACCTCTTGGGAAACACGTCTCCGGTCGACGGACCGCTCAGATTGCTTCTCGTGTAACTGTGAACTGTGTCAGCGCAGGGAATCCGTCTCTGTTCAGCAGATGTCAATCCTGCCTCGCCTTTGCTTTGTTGCCTCTACCAAGATGATTTCCCGTTTCTCTCTTCACTGGAGCAGGCAGACACAGCCAACGCACATCAAGTGTCAAGAGACACGCTCTGCTGAGCTCAACGCTTGTGCAGATGCACATGTGCGACGAAGTCAACACACGTGCTTGTGGAGAGAAAGAAAGGGACTCCCAGGCGTGTGGAGCGACGGGGAGAAAGAGCGGGCGCTGAGGAACACAGTTTCAAACAGACTGTCTCCACACAAACAGGCACCTGTCTGCAGGTATCCTAGATCTTGATTCTTGAACTTGAGGAAACACGCGTCTGAGCAAAACTCCCAAACGCTTCCAGGAAAGACACAGGCTCTCCCACAAGCACACAAGTGTTTGCCCTCAGCTATAGATCAGGGACAAGCCTGTGAAGAGCAACCAAAGAGCTCGTCCGTCTTTCTCTCAGTAGATGGGAGTAGGCGCGCTTGCGGATGTGTGCGTGTGTGTGGCCACGCGTTTGCTTAGGCATCAGAGTGTGAAAAGGTAGGTGCTTTTCTCTAGCTGCGTGTGCGTGCACGTGGTGCTGGGTGCACATCCCTGGGTGCTCGTGGAAAGGTTTCTGCATGGTTTTCGCTGAGGAATCGTGTGTGTGCACATGGACAAAGAGAAGGCGCAGCAACCAGGTTCCAGCGCCGAAGAAGGCAAAAGGCGAGGTTTCCGGCGCTATCTCCTTCTCTCCCCAGAGCTAGTCGCGCAAAGCAAGCCGCTAAGCCGGCGACCGGCAAGAGAGCTACAACGAAGCATGCCGAACGGAGAAAATAGCAGCAGCTCATCTGTTCACACCTTGTTTCTGCCATGTGCTTGAACGCCAAGACGTTCGCGCTTCTGTGAGATGAAAGACGTCCTTCTGCATATGTGGTTGCTCACACCGGTGCACTTGTTAGTGTATCCATTCAGTCCTGGGCTGCGGGGCATTCAGAAGTGGCTCTGTGGAGACGTCTGCATAGAGGCAGCTGTCAGAACACGCACACTCGATTGTTCACCAAAACATATGCAGACGCGTCCTTAGCCTGTAGATTTGGATGCACAGAGTTCCCTGTGTTCGCAAGAGACAAGGGAATCGCGTCTGTGCGCACAGAAGCAATAGCGGACCGTTTCCCTCGGAGTGAACGCGAAAGAGCCGTCTATATACTCGCAGACACGCGAACGTGCCTCAATGCGGTCACAGAGGCAGCAGCTTTTGCACAGATGCTCCTGGTGATTCTGGCACTTTCCAGGCACACTCCTGAAAGTCGCGCACACTGCTGTTCACTCGCTAAACGACCTCTTGGGAAACACGTCTCCGGTCGACGGACCGCTCAGATTGCTTCTCGTGTAACTGTGAACTGTGTCAGCGCAGGGAATCCGTCTCTGTTCAGCAGATGTCAATCCTGCCTCGCCTTTGCTTTGTTGCCTCTACCAAGATGATTTCCCGTTTCTCTCTTCACTGGAGCAGGCAGACACAGCCAACGCACATCAAGTGTCAAGAGACACGCTCTGCTGAGCTCAACGCTTGTGCAGATGCACATGTGCGACGAAGTCAACACACGTGCTTGTGGAGAGAAAGAAAGGGACTCCCAGGCGTGTGGAGCGACGGGGAGAAAGAGCGGGCGCTGAGGAACACAGTTTCAAACAGACTGTCTCCACACAAACAGGCACCTGTCTGCAGGTATCCTAGATCTTGATTCTTGAACTTGAGGAAACACGCGTCTGAGCAAAACTCCCAAACGCTTCCAGGAAAGACACAGGCTCTCCCACAAGCACACAAGTGTTTGCCCTCAGCTATAGATCAGGGACAAGCCTGTGAAGAGCAACCAAAGAGCTCGTCCGTCTTTCTCTCAGTAGATGGGAGTAGGCGCGCTTGCGGATGTGTGCGTGTGTGTGGCCACGCGTTTGCTTAGGCATCAGAGTGTGAAAAGG
Source organism: Patagioenas fasciata (assembly GCF_037038585.1). NCBI lineage: Eukaryota > Metazoa > Chordata > Aves > Columbiformes > Columbidae > Patagioenas > Patagioenas fasciata. The sequence goes on from NW_027288720.1 coordinate 12,771, forward strand.
TAGGTGCTTTTCTCTAGCTGCGTGTGCGTGCACGTGGTGCTGGGTGCACATCCCTGGGTGCTCGTGGAAAGGTTTCTGCATGGTTTTCGCTGAGGAATCGTGTGTGTGCACATGGACAAAGAGAAGGCGCAGCAACCAGGTTCCAGCGCCGAAGAAGGCAAAAGGCGAGGTTTCCGGCGCTATCTCCTTCTCTCCCCAGAGCTAGTCGCGCAAAGCAAGCCGCTAAGCCGGCGACCGGCAAGAGAGCTACAACGAAGCATGCCGAACGGAGAAAATAGCAGCAGCTCATCTGTTCACACCTTGTTTCTGCCATGTGCTTGAACGCCAAGACGTTCGCGCTTCTGTGAGATGAAAGACGTCCTTCTGCATATGTGGTTGCTCACACCGGTGCACTTGTTAGTGTATCCATTCAGTCCTGGGCTGCGGGGCATTCAGAAGTGGCTCTGTGGAGACGTCTGCATAGAGGCAGCTGTCAGAACACGCACACTCGATTGTTCACCAAAACATATGCAGACGCGTCCTTAGCCTGTAGATTTGGATGCACAGAGTTCCCTGTGTTCGCAAGAGACAAGGGAATCGCGTCTGTGCGCACAGAAGCAATAGCGGACCGTTTCCCTCGGAGTGAACGCGAAAGAGCCGTCTATATACTCGCAGACACGCGAACGTGCCTCAATGCGGTCACAGAGGCAGCAGCTTTTGCACAGATGCTCCTGGTGATTCTGGCACTTTCCAGGCACACTCCTGAAAGTCGCGCACACTGCTGTTCACTCGCTAAACGACCTCTTGGGAAACACGTCTCCGGTCGACGGACCGCTCAGATTGCTTCTCGTGTAACTGTGAACTGTGTCAGCGCAGGGAATCCGTCTCTGTTGAGCAGATGTCAATCCTGCCTCGCCTTTGCTTTGTTGCCTCTACCAAGATGATTTCCCGTTTCTCTCTTCACTGGAGCAGGCAGACACAGCCAACGCACATCAAGTGTCAAGAGACACGCTCTGCTGAGCTCAACGCTTGTGCAGATGCACATGTGCGACGAAGTCAACACACGTGCTTGTGGAGAGAAAGAAAGGGACTCCCAGGCGTGTGGAGCGACGGGGAGAAAGAGCGGGCGCTGAGGAACACAGTTTCAAACAGACTGTCTCCACACAAACAGGCACCTGTCTGCAGGTATCCTAGATCTTGATTCTTGAACTTGAGGAAACACGCGTCTGAGCAAAACTCCCAAACGCTTCCAGGAAAGACACAGGCTCTCCCACAAGCACACAAGTGTTTGCCCTCAGCTATAGATCAGGGACAAGCCTGTGAAGAGCAACCAAAGAGCTCGTCCGTCTTTCTCTCAGTAGATGGGAGTAGGCGCGCTTGCGGATGTGTGCGTGTGTGTGGCCACGCGTTTGCTTAGGCATCAGAGTGTGAAAAGGTAGGTGCTTTTCTCTAGCTGCGTGTGCGTGCACGTGGTGCTGGGTGCACATCCCTGGGTGCTCGTGGAAAGGTTTCTGCATGGTTTTCGCTGAGGAATCGTGTGTGTGCACATGGACAAAGAGAAGGCGCAGCAACCAGGTTCCAGCGCCGAAGAAGGCAAAAGGCGAGGTTTCCGGCGCTATCTCCTTCTCTCCCCAGAGCTAGTCGCGCAAAGCAAGCCGCTAAGCCGGCGACCGGCAAGAGAGCTACAACGAAGCATGCCGAACGGAGAAAATAGCAGCAGCTCATCTGTTCACACCTTGTTTCTGCCATGTGCTTGAACGCCAAGACGTTCGCGCTTCTGTGAGATGAAAGACGTCCTTCTGCATATGTGGTTGCTCACACCGGTGCACTTGTTAGTGTATCCATTCAGTCCTGGGCTGCGGGGCATTCAGAAGTGGCTCTGTGGAGACGTCTGCATAGAGGCAGCTGTCAGAACACGCACACTCGATTGTTCACCAAAACATATGCAGACGCGTCCTTAGCCTGTAGATTTGGATGCACAGAGTTCCCTGTGTTCGCAAGAGACAAGGGAATCGCGTCTGTGCGCACAGAAGCAATAGCGGACCGTTTCCCTCGGAGTGAACGCGAAAGAGCCGTCTATATACTCGCAGACACGCGAACGTGCCTCAATGCGGTCACAGAGGCAGCAGCTTTTGCACAGATGCTCCTGGTGATTCTGGCACTTTCCAGGCACACTCCTGAAAGTCGCGCACACTGCTGTTCACTCGCTAAACGACCTCTTGGGAAACACGTCTCCGGTCGACGGACCGCTCAGATTGCTTCTCGTGTAACTGTGAACTGTGTCAGCGCAGGGAATCCGTCTCTGTTGAGCAGATGTCAATCCTGCCTCGCTTTTGCTTTGTTGCCTCTACCAAGATGATTTCCCGTTTCTCTCTTCACTGGAGCAGGCAGACACAGCCAACGCACATCAAGTGTCAAGAGACACGCTCTGCTGAGCTCAACGCTTGTGCAGATGCACATGTGCGACGAAGTCAACACACGTGCTTGTGGAGAGAAAGAAAGGGACTCCCAGGCGTGTGGAGCGACGGGGAGAAAGAGCGGGCGCTGAGGAACACAGTTTCAAACAGACTGTCTCCACACAAACAGGCACCTGTCTGCAGGTATCCTAGATCTTGATTCTTGAACTTGAGGAAACACGCGTCTGAGCAAAACTCCCAAACGCTTCCAGGAAAGACACAGGCTCTCCCACAAGCACACAAGTGTTTGCCCTCAGCTATAGATCAGGGACAAGCCTGTGAAGAGCAACCAAAGAGCTCGTCCGTCTTTCCCTCAATAGATGGGAGTAGGCGCGCTTGCGGATGTGTGCGTGTGTGTGGCCACGCGTTTGCTTAGGCATCAGTGTGTGAAAAGGTAGGTGCTTTTCTCTAGCTGCGTGTGCGTGCACGTGGTGCTGGGTGCACATCCCTGGGTGCTCGTGGAAAGGTTTCTGCATGGTTTTCGCTGAGGAATCGTGTGTGTGCACATGGACAAAGAGAAGGCGCAGCAACCAGGTTCCAGCGCCGAAGAAGGCAAAAGGCGAGGTTTCCGGCGCTATCTCCTTCTCTCCCCAGAGCTAGTCGCGCAAAGCAAGCCGCTAAGCCGGCGACCGGCAAGAGAGCTACAACGAAGCATGCCGAACGGAGAAAATAGCAGCAGCTCATCTGTTCACACCTTGTTTCTGCCATGTGCTTGAACGCCAAGACGTTCGCGCTTCTGTGAGATGAAAGACGTCCTTCTGCATATGTGGTTGCTCACACCGGTGCACTTGTTAGTGTATCCATTCAGTCCTGGGCTGCGGGGCATTCAGAAGTGGCTCTGTGGAGACGTCTGCATAGAGGCAGCTGTCAGAACACGCACACTCGATTGTTCACCAAAACATATGCAGACGCGTCCTTAGCCTGTAGATTTGGATGCACAGAGTTCCCTGTGTTCGCAAGAGACAAGGGAATCGCGTCTGTGCGCACAGAAGCAATAGCGGACCGTTTCCCTCGGAGTGAACGCGAAAGAGCCGTCTATATACTCGCAGACACGCGAACGTGCCTCAATGCGGTCACAGAGGCAGCAGCTTTTGCACAGATGCTCCTGGTGATTCTGGCACTTTCCAGGCACACTCCTGAAAGTCGCGCACACTGCTGTTCACTCGCTAAACGACCTCTTGGGAAACACGTCTCCGGTCGACGGACCGCTCAGATTGCTTCTCGTGTAACTGTGAACTGTGTCAGCGCAGGGAATCCGTCTCTGTTGAGCAGATGTCAATCCTGCCTCGCCTTTGCTTTCTTGCCTCTACCAAGATGATTTCCCGTTTCTCTCTTCACTGGAGCAGGCAGACACAGCCAACGCACATCAAGTGTCAAGAGACACGCTCTGCTGAGCTCAACGCTTGTGCAGATGCACATGTGCGACGAAGTCAACACACGTGCTTGTGGAGAGAAAGAAAGGGACTCCCAGGCGTGTGGAGCGACGGGGAGAAAGAGCGGGCGCTGAGGAACACAGTTTCAAACAGACTGTCTCCACACAAACAGGCACCTGTCTGCAGGTATCCTAGATCTTGATTCTTGAACTTGAGGAAACACGCGTCTGAGCAAAACTCCCAAACGCTTCCAGGAAAGACACAGGCTCTCCCACAAGCACACAAGTGTTTGCCCTCAGCTATAGATCAGGGACAAGCCTGTGAAGAGCAACCAAAGAGCTCGTCCGTCTTTCTCTCAGTAGATGGGAGTAGGCGCGCTTGCGGATGTGTGCGTGTGTGTGGCCACGCGTTTGCTTAGGCATCAGTGTGTGAAAAGGTAGGTGCTTTTCTCTAGCTGCGTGTGCGTGCACGTGGTGCTGGGTGCACATCCCTGGGTGCTCGTGGAAAGGTTTCTGCATGGTTTTCGCTGAGGAATCGTGTGTGTGCACATGGACAAAGAGAAGGCGCAGCAACCAGGTTCCAGCGCCGAAGAAGGCAAAAGGCGAGGTTTCCGGCGCTATCTCCTTCTCTCCCCAGAGCTAGTCGCGCAAAGCAAGCCGCTAAGCCGGCGACCGGCAAGAGAGCTACAACGAAGCATGCCGAACGGAGAAAATAGCAGCAGCTCATCTGTTCACACCTTGTTTCTGCCATGTGCTTGAACGCCAAGACGTTCGCGCTTCTGTGAGATGAAAGACGTCCTTCTGCATATGTGGTTGCTCACACCGGTGCACTTGTTAGTGTATCCATTCAGTCCTGGGCTGCGGGGCATTCAGAAGTGGCTCTGTGGAGACGTCTGCATAGAGGCAGCTGTCAGAACACGCACACTCGATTGTTCACCAAAACATATGCAGACGCGTCCTTAGCCTGTAGATTTGGATGCACAGAGTTCCCTGTGTTCGCAAGAGACAAGGGAATCGCGTCTGTGCGCACAGAAGCAATAGCGGACCGTTTCCCTCGGAGTGAACGCGAAAGAGCCGTCTATATACTCGCAGACACGCGAACGTGCCTCAATGCGGTCACAGAGGCAGCAGCTTTTGCACAGATGCTCCTGGTGATTCTGGCACTTTCCAGGCACACTCCTGAAAGTCGCGCACACTGCTGTTCACTCGCTAAACGACCTCTTGGGAAACACGTCTCCGGTCGACGGACCGCTCAGATTGCTTCTCGTGTAACTGTGAACTGTGTCAGCGCAGGGAATCCGTCTCTGTTGAGCAGATGTCAATCCTGCCTCGCCTTTGCTTTGTTGCCTCTACCAAGATGATTTCCCGTTTCTCTCTTCACTGGAGCAGGCAGACACAGCCAACGCACATCAAGTGTCAAGAGACACGCTCTGCTGAGCTCAACGCTTGTGCAGATGCACATGTGCGACGAAGTCAACACACGTGCTTGTGGAGAGAAAGAAAGGGACTCCCAGGCGTGTGGAGCGACGGGGAGAAAGAGCGGGCGCTGAGGAACACAGTTTCAAACAGACTGTCTCCACACAAACAGGCACCTGTCTGCAGGTATCCTAGATCTTGATTCTTGAACTTGAGGAAACACGCGTCTGAGCAAAACTCCCAAACGCTTCCAGGAAAGACACAGGCTCTCCCACAAGCACACAAGTGTTTGCCCTCAGCTATAGATCAGGGACAAGCCTGTGAAGAGCAACCAAAGAGCTCGTCCGTCTTTCCCTCAGTAGATGGGAGTAGGCGCGCTTGCGGATGTGTGCGTGTGTGTGGCCACGCGTTTGCTTAGGCATCAGTGTGTGAAAAGGTAGGTGCTTTTCTCTAGCTGCGTGTGCGTGCACGTGGTGCTGGGTGCACATCCCTGGGTGCTCGTGGAAAGGTTTCTGCATGGTTTTCGCTGAGGAATCGTGTGTGTGCACATGGACAAAGAGAAGGCGCAGCAACCAGGTTCCAGCGCCGAAGAAGGCAAAAGGCGAGGTTTCCGGCGCTATCTCCTTCTCTCCCCAGAGCTAGTCGCGCAAAGCAAGCCGCTAAGCCGGCGACCGGCAAGAGAGCTACAACGAAGCATGCCGAACGGAGAAAATAGCAGCAGCTCATCTGTTCACACCTTGTTTCTGCCATGTGCTTGAACGCCAAGACGTTCGCGCTTCTGTGAGATGAAAGACGTCCTTCTGCATATGTGGTTGCTCACACCGGTGCACTTGTTAGTGTATCCATTCAGTCCTGGGCTGCGGGGCATTCAGAAGTGGCTCTGTGGAGACGTCTGCATAGAGGCAGCTGTCAGAACACGCACACTCGATTGTTCACCAAAACATATGCAGACGCGTCCTTAGCCTGTAGATTTGGATGCACAGAGTTCCCTGTGTTCGCAAGAGACAAGGGAATCGCGTCTGTGCGCACAGAAGCAATAGCGGACCGTTTCCCTCGGAGTGAACGCGAAAGAGCCGTCTATATACTCGCAGACACGCGAACGTGCCTCAATGCGGTCACAGAGGCAGCAGCTTTTGCACAGATGCTCCTGGTGATTCTGGCACTTTCCAGGCACACTCCTGAAAGTCGCGCACACTGCTGTTCACTCGCTAAACGACCTCTTGGGAAACACGTCTCCGGTCGACGGACCGCTCAGATTGCTTCTCGTGTAACTGTGAACTGTGTCAGCGCAGGGAATCCGTCTCTGTTGAGCAGATGTCAATCCTGCCTCGCCTTTGCTTTCTTGCCTCTACCAAGATGATTTCCCGTTTCTCTCTTCACTGGAGCAGGCAGACACAGCCAACGCACATCAAGTGTCAAGAGACACGCTCTGCTGAGCTCAACGCTTGTGCAGATGCACATGTGCGACGAAGTCAACACACGTGCTTGTGGAGAGAAAGAAAGGGACTCCCAGGCGTGTGGAGCGACGGGGAGAAAGAGCGGGCGCTGAGGAACACAGTTTCAAACAGACTGTCTCCACACAAACAGGCACCTGTCTGCAGGTATCCTAGATCTTGATTCTTGAACTTGAGGAAACACGCGTCTGAGCAAAACTCCCAAACGCTTCCAGGAAAGACACAGGCTCTCCCACAAGCACACAAGTGTTTGCCCTCAGCTATAGATCAGGGACAAGCCTGTGAAGAGCAACCAAAGAGCTCGTCCGTCTTTCTCTCAGTAGATGGGAGTAGGCGCACTTGCGGATGTGTGCGTGTGTGTGGCCACGCGTTTGCTTAGGCATCAGTGTGTGAAAAGGTAGGTGCTTTTCTCTAGCTGCGTGTGCGTGCACGTGGTGCTGGGTGCACATCCCTGGGTGCTCGTGGAAAGGTTTCTGCATGGTTTTCGCTGAGGAATCGTGTGTGTGCACATGGACAAAGAGAAGGCGCAGCAACCAGGTTCCAGCGCCGAAGAAGGCAAAAGGCGAGGTTTCCGGCGCTATCTCCTTCTCTCCCCAGAGCTAGTCGCGCAAAGCAAGCCGCTAAGCCGGCGACCGGCAAGAGAGCTACAACGAAGCATGCCGAACGGAGAAAATAGCAGCAGCTCATCTGTTCACACCTTGTTTCTGCCATGTGCTTGAACGCCAAGACGTTCGCGCTTCTGTGAGATGAAAGACGTCCTTCTGCATATGTGGTTGCTCACACCGGTGCACTTGTTAGTGTATCCATTCAGTCCTGGGCTGCGGGGCATTCAGAAGTGGCTCTGTGGAGACGTCTGCATAGAGGCAGCTGTCAGAACACGCACACTCGATTGTTCACCAAAACATATGCAGACGCGTCCTTAGCCTGTAGATTTGGATGCACAGAGTTCCCTGTGTTCGCAAGAGACAAGGGAATCGCGTCTGTGCGCACAGAAGCAATAGCGGACCGTTTCCCTCGGAGTGAACGCGAAAGAGCCGTCTATATACTCGCAGACACGCGAACGTGCCTCAATGCGGTCACAGAGGCAGCAGCTTTTGCACAGATGCTCCTGGTGATTCTGGCACTTTCCAGGCACACTCCTGAAAGTCGCGCACACTGCTGTTCACTCGCTAAACGACCTCTTGGGAAACACGTCTCCGGTCGACGGACCGCTCAGATTGCTTCTCGTGTAACTGTGAACTGTGTCAGCGCAGGGAATCCGTCTCTGTTGAGCAGATGTCAATCCTGCCTCGCCTTTGCTTTGTTGCCTCTACCAAGATGATTTCCCGTTTCTCTCTTCACTGGAGCAGGCAGACACAGCCAACGCACATCAAGTGTCAAGAGACACGCTCTGCTGAGCTCAACGCTTGTGCAGATGCACATGTGCGACGAAGTCAACACACGTGCTTGTGGAGAGAAAGAAAGGGACTCCCAGGCGTGTGGAGCGACGGGGAGAAAGAGCGGGCGCTGAGGAACACAGTTTCAAACAGACTGTCTCCACACAAACAGGCACCTGTCTGCAGGTATCCTAGATCTTGATTCTTGAACTTGAGGAAACACGCGTCTGAGCAAAACTCCCAAACGCTTCCAGGAAAGACACAGGCTCTCCCACAAGCACACAAGTGTTTGCCCTCAGCTATAGATCAGGGACAAGCCTGTGAAGAGCAACCAAAGAGCTCGTCCGTCTTTCCCTCAGTAGATGGGAGTAGGCGCGCTTGCGGATGTGTGCGTGTGTGTGGCCACGCGTTTGCTTAGGCATCAGTGTGTGAAAAGGTAGGTGCTTTTCTCTAGCTGCGTGTGCGTGCACGTGGTGCTGGGTGCACATCCCTGGGTGCTCGTGGAAAGGTTTCTGCATGGTTTTCGCTGAGGAATCGTGTGTGTGCACATGGACAAAGAGAAGGCGCAGCAACCAGGTTCCAGCGCCGAAGAAGGCAAAAGGCGAGGTTTCCGGCGCTATCTCCTTCTCTCCCCAGAGCTAGTCGCGCAAAGCAAGCCGCTAAGCCGGCGACCGGCAAGAGAGCTACAACGAAGCATGCCGAACGGAGAAAATAGCAGCAGCTCATCTGTTCACACCTTGTTTCTGCCATGTGCTTGAACGCCAAGACGTTCGCGCTTCTGTGAGATGAAAGACGTCCTTCTGCATATGTGGTTGCTCACACCGGTGCACTTGTTAGTGTATCCATTCAGTCCTGGGCTGCGGGGCATTCAGAAGTGGCTCTGTGGAGACGTCTGCATAGAGGCAGCTGTCAGAACACGCACACTCGATTGTTCACCAAAACATATGCAGACGCGTCCTTAGCCTGTAGATTTGGATGCACAGAGTTCCCTGTGTTCGCAAGAGACAAGGGAATCGCGTCTGTGCGCACAGAAGCAATAGCGGACCGTTTCCCTCGGAGTGAACGCGAAAGAGCCGTCTATATACTCGCAGACACGCGAACGTGCCTCAATGCGGTCACAGAGGCAGCAGCTTTTGCACAGATGCTCCTGGTGATTCTGGCACTTTCCAGGCACACTCCTGAAAGTCGCGCACACTGCTGTTCACTCGCTAAACGACCTCTTGGGAAACACGTCTCCGGTCGACGGACCGCTCAGATTGCTTCTCGTGTAACTGTGAACTGTGTCAGCGCAGGGAATCCGTCTCTGTTCAGCAGATGTCAATCCTGCCTCGCCTTTGCTTTGTTGCCTCTACCAAGATGATTTCCCGTTTCTCTCTTCACTGGAGCAGGCAGACACAGCCAACGCACATCAAGTGTCAAGAGACACGCTCTGCTGAGCTCAACGCTTGTGCAGATGCACATGTGCGACGAAGTCAACACACGTGCTTGTGGAGAGAAAGAAAGGGACTCCCAGGCGTGTGGAGCGACGGGGAGAAAGAGCGGGCGCTGAGGAACACAGTTTCAAACAGACTGTCTCCACACAAACAGGCACCTGTCTGCAGGTATCCTAGATCTTGATTCTTGAACTTGAGGAAACACGCGTCTGAGCAAAACTCCCAAACGCTTCCAGGAAAGACACAGGCTCTCCCACAAGCACACAAGTGTTTGCCCTCAGCTATAGATCAGGGACAAGCCTGTGAAGAGCAACCAAAGAGCTCGTCCGTCTTTCTCTCAGTAGATGGGAGTAGGCGCGCTTGCGGATGTGTGCGTGTGTGTGGCCACGCGTTTGCTTAGGCATCAGTGTGTGAAAAGGTAGGTGCTTTTCTCTAGCTGCGTGTGCGTGCACGTGGTGCTGGGTGCACATCCCTGGGTGCTCGTGGAAAGGTTTCTGCATGGTTTTCGCTGAGGAATCGTGTGTGTGCACATGGACAAAGAGAAGGCGCAGCAACCAGGTTCCAGCGCCGAAGAAGGCAAAAGGCGAGGTTTCCGGCGCTATCTCCTTCTCTCCCCAGAGCTAGTCGCGCAAAGCAAGCCGCTAAGCCGGCGACCGGCAAGAGAGCTACAACGAAGCATGCCGAACGGAGAAAATAGCAGCAGCTCATCTGTTCACACCTTGTTTCTGCCATGTGCTTGAACGCCAAGACGTTCGCGCTTCTGTGAGATGAAAGACGTCCTTCTGCATATGTGGTTGCTCACACCGGTGCACTTGTTAGTGTATCCATTCAGTCCTGGGCTGCGGGGCATTCAGAAGTGGCTCTGTGGAGACGTCTGCATAGAGGCAGCTGTCAGAACACGCACACTCGATTGTTCACCAAAACATATGCAGACGCGTCCTTAGCCTGTAGATTTGGATGCACAGAGTTCCCTGTGTTCGCAAGAGACAAGGGAATCGCGTCTGTGCGCACAGAAGCAATAGCGGACCGTTTCCCTCGGAGTGAACGCGAAAGAGCCGTCTATATACTCGCAGACACGCGAACGTGCCTCAATGCGGTCACAGAGGCAGCAGCTTTTGCACAGATGCTCCTGGTGATTCTGGCACTTTCCAGGCACACTCCTGAAAGTCGCGCACACTGCTGTTCACTCGCTAAACGACCTCTTGGGAAACACGTCTCCGGTCGACGGACCGCTCAGATTGCTTCTCGTGTAACTGTGAACTGTGTCAGCGCAGGGAATCCGTCTCTGTTGAGCAGATGTCAATCCTGCCTCGCCTTTGCTTTCTTGCCTCTACCAAGATGATTTCCCGTTTCTCTCTTCACTGGAGCAGGCAGACACAGCCAACGCACATCAAGTGTCAAGAGACACGCTCTGCTGAGCTCAACGCTTGTGCAGATGCACATGTGCGACGAAGTCAACACACGTGCTTGTGGAGAGAAAGAAAGGGACTCCCAGGCGTGTGGAGCGACGGGGAGAAAGAGCGGGCGCTGAGGAACACAGTTTCAAACAGACTGTCTCCACACAAACAGGCACCTGTCTGCAGGTATCCTAGATCTTGATTCTTGAACTTGAGGAAACACGCGTCTGAGCAAAACTCCCAAACGCTTCCAGGAAAGACACAGGCTCTCCCACAAGCACACAAGTGTTTGCCCTCAGCTATAGATCAGGGACAAGCCTGTGAAGAGCAACCAAAGAGCTCGTCCGTCTTTCTCTCAGTAGATGGGAGTAGGCGCGCTTGCGGATGTGTGCGTGTGTGTGGCCACGCGTTTGCTTAGGCATCAGTGTGTGAAAAGGTAGGTGCTTTTCTCTAGCTGCGTGTGCGTGCACGTGGTGCTGGGTGCACATCCCTGGGTGCTCGTGGAAAGGTTTCTGCATGGTTTTCGCTGAGGAATCGTGTGTGTGCACATGGACAAAGAGAAGGCGCAGCAACCAGGTTCCAGCGCCGAAGAAGGCAAAAGGCGAGGTTTCCGGCGCTATCTCCTTCTCTCCCCAGAGCTAGTCGCGCAAAGCAAGCCGCTAAGCCGGCGACCGGCAAGAGAGCTACAACGAAGCATGCCGAACGGAGAAAATAGCAGCAGCTCATCTGTTCACACCTTGTTTCTGCCATGTGCTTGAACGCCAAGACGTTCGCGCTTCTGTGAGATGAAAGACGTCCTTCTGCATATGTGGTTGCTCACACCGGTGCACTTGTTAGTGTATCCATTCAGTCCTGGGCTGCGGGGCATTCAGAAGTGGCTCTGTGGAGACGTCTGCATAGAGGCAGCTGTCAGAACACGCACACTCGATTGTTCACCAAAACATATGCAGACGCGTCCTTAGCCTGTAGATTTGGATGCACAGAGTTCCCTGTGTTCGCAAGAGACAAGGGAATCGCGTCTGTGCGCACAGAAGCAATAGCGGACCGTTTCCCTCGGAGTGAACGCGAAAGAGCCGTCTATATACTCGCAGACACGCGAACGTGCCTCAATGCGGTCACAGAGGCAGCAGCTTTTGCACAGATGCTCCTGGTGATTCTGGCACTTTCCAGGCACACTCCTGAAAGTCGCGCACACTGCTGTTCACTCGCTAAACGACCTCTTGGGAAACACGTCTCCGGTCGACGGACCGCTCAGATTGCTTCTCGTGTAACTGTGAACTGTGTCAGCGCAGGGAATCCGTCTCTGTTGAGCAGATGTCAATCCTGCCTCGCTTTTGCTTTGTTGCCTCTACCAAGATGATTTCCCGTTTCTCTCTTCACTGGAGCAGGCAGACACAGCCAACGCACATCAAGTGTCAAGAGACACGCTCTGCTGAGCTCAACGCTTGTGCAGATGCACATGTGCGACGAAGTCAACACACGTGCTTGTGGAGAGAAAGAAAGGGACTCCCAGGCGTGTGGAGCGACGGGGAGAAAGAGCGGGCGCTGAGGAACACAGTTTCAAACAGACTGTCTCCACACAAACAGGCACCTGTCTGCAGGTATCCTAGATCTTGATTCTTGAACTTGAGGAAACACGCGTCTGAGCAAAACTCCCAAACGCTTCCAGGAAAGACACAGGCTCTCCCACAAGCACACAAGTGTTTGCCCTCAGCTATAGATCAGGGACAAGCCTGTGAAGAGCAACCAAAGAGCTCGTCCGTCTTTCCCTCAATAGATGGGAGTAGGCGCGCTTGCGGATGTGTGCGTGTGTGTGGCCACGCGTTTGCTTAGGCATCAGTGTGTGAAAAGGTAGGTGCTTTTCTCTAGCTGCGTGTGCGTGCACGTGGTGCTGGGTGCACATCCCTGGGTGCTCGTGGAAAGGTTTCTGCATGGTTTTCGCTGAGGAATCGTGTGTGTGCACATGGACAAAGAGAAGGCGCAGCAACCAGGTTCCAGCGCCGAAGAAGGCAAAAGGCGAGGTTTCCGGCGCTATCTCCTTCTCTCCCCAGAGCTAGTCGCGCAAAGCAAGCCGCTAAGCCGGCGACCGGCAAGAGAGCTACAACGAAGCATGCCGAACGGAGAAAATAGCAGCAGCTCATCTGTTCACACCTTGTTTCTGCCATGTGCTTGAACGCCAAGACGTTCGCGCTTCTGTGAGATGAAAGACGTCCTTCTGCATATGTGGTTGCTCACACCGGTGCACTTGTTAGTGTATCCATTCAGTCCTGGGCTGCGGGGCATTCAGAAGTGGCTCTGTGGAGACGTCTGCATAGAGGCAGCTGTCAGAACACGCACACTCGATTGTTCACCAAAACATATGCAGACGCGTCCTTAGCCTGTAGATTTGGATGCACAGAGTTCCCTGTGTTCGCAAGAGACAAGGGAATCGCGTCTGTGCGCACAGAAGCAATAGCGGACCGTTTCCCTCGGAGTGAACGCGAAAGAGCCGTCTATATACTCGCAGACACGCGAACGTGCCTCAATGCGGTCACAGAGGCAGCAGCTTTTGCACAGATGCTCCTGGTGATTCTGGCACTTTCCAGGCACACTCCTGAAAGTCGCGCACACTGCTGTTCACTCGCTAAACGACCTCTTGGGAAACACGTCTCCGGTCGACGGACCGCTCAGATTGCTTCTCGTGTAACTGTGAACTGTGTCAGCGCAGGGAATCCGTCTCTGTTGAGCAGATGTCAATCCTGCCTCGCCTTTGCTTTGTTGCCTCTACCAAGATGATTTCCCGTTTCTCTCTTCACTGGAGCAGGCAGACACAGCCAACGCACATCAAGTGTCAAGAGACACGCTCTGCTGAGCTCAACGCTTGTGCAGATGCACATGTGCGACGAAGTCAACACACGTGCTTGTGGAGAGAAAGAAAGGGACTCCCAGGCGTGTGGAGCGACGGGGAGAAAGAGCGGGCGCTGAGGAACACAGTTTCAAACAGACTGTCTCCACACAAACAGGCACCTGTCTGCAGGTATCCTAGATCTTGATTCTTGAACTTGAGGAAACACGCGTCTGAGCAAAACTCCCAAACGCTTCCAGGAAAGACACAGGCTCTCCCACAAGCACACAAGTGTTTGCCCTCAGCTATAGATCAGGGACAAGCCTGTGAAGAGCAACCAAAGAGCTCGTCCGTCTTTCTCTCAATAGATGGGAGTAGGCGCGCTTGCGGATGTGTGCGTGTGTGTGGCCACGCGTTTGCTTAGGCATCAGTGTGTGAAAAGGTAGGTGCTTTTCTCTAGCTGCGTGTGCGTGCACGTGGTGCTGGGTGCACATCCCTGGGTGCTCGTGGAAAGGTTTCTGCATGGTTTTCGCTGAGGAATCGTGTGTGTGCACATGGACAAAGAGAAGGCGCAGCAACCAGGTTCCAGCGCCGAAGAAGGCAAAAGGCGAGGTTTCCGGCGCTATCTCCTTCTCTCCCCAGAGCTAGTCGCGCAAAGCAAGCCGCTAAGCCGGCGACCGGCAAGAGAGCTACAACGAAGCATGCCGAACGGAGAAAATAGCAGCAGCTCATCTGTTCACACCTTGTTTCTGCCATGTGCTTGAACGCCAAGACGTTCGCGCTTCTGTGAGATGAAAGACGTCCTTCTGCATATGTGGTTGCTCACACCGGTGCACTTGTTAGTGTATCCATTCAGTCCTGGGCTGCGGGGCATTCAGAAGTGGCTCTGTGGAGACGTCTGCATAGAGGCAGCTGTCAGAACACGCACACTCGATTGTTCACCAAAACATATGCAGACGCGTCCTTAGCCTGTAGATTTGGATGCACAGAGTTCCCTGTGTTCGCAAGAGACAAGGGAATCGCGTCTGTGCGCACAGAAGCAATAGCGGACCGTTTCCCTCGGAGTGAACGCGAAAGAGCCGTCTATATACTCGCAGACACGCGAACGTGCCTCAATGCGGTCACAGAGGCAGCAGCTTTTGCACAGATGCTCCTGGTGATTCTGGCACTTTCCAGGCACACTCCTGAAAGTCGCGCACACTGCTGTTCACTCGCTAAACGACCTCTTGGGAAACACGTCTCCGGTCGACGGACCGCTCAGATTGCTTCTCGTGTAACTGTGAACTGTGTCAGCGCAGGGAATCCGTCTCTGTTCAGCAGATGTCAATCCTGCCTCGCCTTTGCTTTCTTGCCTCTACCAAGATGATTTCCCGTTTCTCTCTTCACTGGAGCAGGCAGACACAGCCAACGCACATCAAGTGTCAAGAGACACGCTCTGCTGAGCTCAACGCTTGTGCAGATGCACATGTGCGACGAAGTCAACACACGTGCTTGTGGAGAGAAAGAAAGGGACTCCCAGGCGTGTGGAGCGACGGGGAGAAAGAGCGGGCGCTGAGGAACACAGTTTCAAACAGACTGTCTCCACACAAACAGGCACCTGTCTGCAGGTATCCTAGATCTTGATTCTTGAACTTGAGGAAACACGCGTCTGAGCAAAACTCCCAAACGCTTCCAGGAAAGACACAGGCTCTCCCACAAGCACACAAGTGTTTGCCCTCAGCTATAGATCAGGGACAAGCCTGTGAAGAGCAACCAAAGAGCTCGTCCGTCTTTCCCTCAATAGATGGGAGTAGGCGCGCTTGCGGATGTGTGCGTGTGTGTGGCCACGCGTTTGCTTAGGCATCAGTGTGTGAAAAGGTAGGTGCTTTTCTCTAGCTGCGTGTGCGTGCACGTGGTGCTGGGTGCACATCCCTGGGTGCTCGTGGAAAGGTTTCTGCATGGTTTTCGCTGAGGAATCGTGTGTGTGCACATGGACAAAGAGAAGGCGCAGCAACCAGGTTCCAGCGCCGAAGAAGGCAAAAGGCGAGGTTTCCGGCGCTATCTCCTTCTCTCCCCAGAGCTAGTCGCGCAAAGCAAGCCGCTAAGCCGGCGACCGGCAAGAGAGCTACAACGAAGCATGCCGAACGGAGAAAATAGCAGCAGCTCATCTGTTCACACCTTGTTTCTGCCATGTGCTTGAACGCCAAGACGTTCGCGCTTCTGTGAGATGAAAGACGTCCTTCTGCATATGTGGTTGCTCACACCGGTGCACTTGTTAGTGTATCCATTCAGTCCTGGGCTGCTGGGCATTCAGAAGTGGCTCTGTGGAGACGTCTGCATAGAGGCAGCTGTCAGAACACGCACACTCGATTGTTCACCAAAACATATGCAGACGCGTCCTTAGCCTGTAGATTTGGATGCACAGAGTTCCCTGTGTTCGCAAGAGACAAGGGAATCGCGTCTGTGCGCACAGAAGCAATAGCGGACCGTTTCCCTCGGAGTGAACGCGAAAGAGCCGTCTATATACTCGCAGACACGCGAACGTGCCTCAATGCGGTCACAGAGGCAGCAGCTTTTGCACAGATGCTCCTGGTGATTCTGGCACTTTCCAGGCACACTCCTGAAAGTCGCGCACACTGCTGTTCACTCGCTAAACGACCTCTTGGGAAACACGTCTCCGGTCGACGGACCGCTCAGATTGCTTCTCGTGTAACTGTGAACTGTGTCAGCGCAGGGAATCCGTCTCTGTTCAGCAGATGTCAATCCTGCCTCGCCTTTGCTTTCTTGCCTCTACCAAGATGATTTCCCGTTTCTCTCTTCACTGGAGCAGGCAGACACAGCCAACGCACATCAAGTGTCAAGAGACACGCTCTGCTGAGCTCAACGCTTGTGCAGATGCACATGTGCGACGAAGTCAACACACGTGCTTGTGGAGAGAAAGAAAGGGACTCCCAGGCGTGTGGAGCGACGGGGAGAAAGAGCGGGCGCTGAGGAACACAGTTTCAAACAGACTGTCTCCACACAAACAGGCACCTGTCTGCAGGTATCCTAGATCTTGATTCTTGAACTTGAGGAAACACGCGTCTGAGCAAAACTCCCAAACGCTTCCAGGAAAGACACAGGCTCTCCCACAAGCACACAAGTGTTTGCCCTCAGCTATAGATCAGGGACAAGCCTGTGAAGAGCAACCAAAGAGCTCGTCCGTCTTTCTCTCAGTAGATGGGAGTAGGCGCGCTTGCGGATGTGTGCGTGTGTGTGGCCACGCGTTTGCTTAGGCATCAGAGTGTGAAAAGGTAGGTGCTTTTCTCTAGCTGCGTGTGCGTGCACGTGGTGCTGGGTGCACATCCCTGGGTGCTCGTGGAAAGGTTTCTGCATGGTTTTCGCTGAGGAATCGTGTGTGTGCACATGGACAAAGAGAAGGCGCAGCAACCAGGTTCCAGCGCCGAAGAAGGCAAAAGGCGAGGTTTCCGGCGCTATCTCCTTCTCTCCCCAGAGCTAGTCGCGCAAAGCAAGCCGCTAAGCCGGCGACCGGCAAGAGAGCTACAACGAAGCATGCCGAACGGAGAAAATAGCAGCAGCTCATCTGTTCACACCTTGTTTCTGCCATGTGCTTGAACGCCAAGACGTTCGCGCTTCTGTGAGATGAAAGACGTCCTTCTGCATATGTGGTTGCTCACACCGGTGCACTTGTTAGTGTATCCATTCAGTCCTGGGCTGCGGGGCATTCAGAAGTGGCTCTGTGGAGACGTCTGCATAGAGGCAGCTGTCAGAACACGCACACTCGATTGTTCACCAAAACATATGCAGACGCGTCCTTAGCCTGTAGATTTGGATGCACAGAGTTCCCTGTGTTCGCAAGAGACAAGGGAATCGCGTCTGTGCGCACAGAAGCAATAGCGGACCGTTTCCCTCGGAGTGAACGCGAAAGAGCCGTCTATATACTCGCAGACACGCGAACGTGCCTCAATGCGGTCACAGAGGCAGCAGCTTTTGCACAGATGCTCCTGGTGATTCTGGCACTTTCCAGGCACACTCCTGAAAGTCGCGCACACTGCTGTTCACTCGCTAAACGACCTCTTGGGAAACACGTCTCCGGTCGACGGACCGCTCAGATTGCTTCTCGTGTAACTGTGAACTGTGTCAGCGCAGGGAATCCGTCTCTGTTCAGCAGATGTCAATCCTGCCTCGCCTTTGCTTTGTTGCCTCTACCAAGATGATTTCCCGTTTCTCTCTTCACTGGAGCAGGCAGACACAGCCAACGCACATCAAGTGTCAAGAGACACGCTCTGCTGAGCTCAACGCTTGTGCAGATGCACATGTGCGACGAAGTCAACACACGTGCTTGTGGAGAGAAAGAAAGGGACTCCCAGGCGTGTGGAGCGACGGGGAGAAAGAGCGGGCGCTGAGGAACACAGTTTCAAACAGACTGTCTCCACACAAACAGGCACCTGTCTGCAGGTATCCTAGATCTTGATTCTTGAACTTGAGGAAACACGCGTCTGAGCAAAACTCCCAAACGCTTCCAGGAAAGACACAGGCTCTCCCACAAGCACACAAGTGTTTGCCCTCAGCTATAGATCAGGGACAAGCCTGTGAAGAGCAACCAAAGAGCTCGTCCGTCTTTCTCTCAGTAGATGGGAGTAGGCGCGCTTGCGGATGTGTGCGTGTGTGTGGCCACGCGTTTGCTTAGGCATCAGTGTGTGAAAAGGTAGGTGCTTTTCTCTAGCTGCGTGTGCGTGCACGTGGTGCTGGGTGCACATCCCTGGGTGCTCGTGGAAAGGTTTCTGCATGGTTTTCGCTGAGGAATCGTGTGTGTGCACATGGACAAAGAGAAGGCGCAGCAACCAGGTTCCAGCGCCGAAGAAGGCAAAAGGCGAGGTTTCCGGCGCTATCTCCTTCTCTCCCCAGAGCTAGTCGCGCAAAGCAAGCCGCTAAGCCGGCGACCGGCAAGAGAGCTACAACGAAGCATGCCGAACGGAGAAAATAGCAGCAGCTCATCTGTTCACACCTTGTTTCTGCCATGTGCTTGAACGCCAAGACGTTCGCGCTTCTGTGAGATGAAAGACGTCCTTCTGCATATGTGGTTGCTCACACCGGTGCACTTGTTAGTGTATCCATTCAGTCCTGGGCTGCGGGGCATTCAGAAGTGGCTCTGTGGAGACGTCTGCATAGAGGCAGCTGTCAGAACACGCACACTCGATTGTTCACCAAAACATATGCAGACGCGTCCTTAGCCTGTAGATTTGGATGCACAGAGTTCCCTGTGTTCGCAAGAGACAAGGGAATCGCGTCTGTGCGCACAGAAGCAATAGCGGACCGTTTCCCTCGGAGTGAACGCGAAAGAGCCGTCTATATACTCGCAGACACGCGAACGTGCCTCAATGCGGTCACAGAGGCAGCAGCTTTTGCACAGATGCTCCTGGTGATTCTGGCACTTTCCAGGCACACTCCTGAAAGTCGCGCACACTGCTGTTCACTCGCTAAACGACCTCTTGGGAAACACGTCTCCGGTCGACGGACCGCTCAGATTGCTTCTCGTGTAACTGTGAACTGTGTCAGCGCAGGGAATCCGTCTCTGTTGAGCAGATGTCAATCCTGCCTCACCTTTGCTTTCTTGCCTCTACCAAGATGATTTCCCGTTTCTCTCTTCACTGGAGCAGGCAGACACAGCCAACGCACATCAAGTGTCAAGAGACACGCTCTGCTGAGCTCAACGCTTGTGCAGATGCACATGTGCGACGAAGTCAACACACGTGCTTGTGGAGAGAAAGAAAGGGACTCCCAGGCGTGTGGAGCGACGGGGAGAAAGAGCGGGCGCTGAGGAACACAGTTTCAAACAGACTGTCTCCACACAAACAGGCACCTGTCTGCAGGTATCCTAGATCTTGATTCTTGAACTTGAGGAAACACGCGTCTGAGCAAAACTCCCAAACGCTTCCAGGAAAGACACAGGCTCTCCCACAAGCACACAAGTGTTTGCCCTCAGCTATAGATCAGGGACAAGCCTGTGAAGAGCAACCAAAGAGCTCGTCCGTCTTTCCCTCAATAGATGGGAGTAGGCGCGCTTGCGGATGTGTGCGTGTGTGTGGCCACGCGTTTGCTTAGGCATCAGTGTGTGAAAAGGTAGGTGCTTTTCTCTAGCTGCGTGTGCGTGCACGTGGTGCTGGGTGCACATCCCTGGGTGCTCGTGGAAAGGTTTCTGCATGGTTTTCGCTGAGGAATCGTGTGTGTGCACATGGACAAAGAGAAGGCGCAGCAACCAGGTTCCAGCGCCGAAGAAGGCAAAAGGCGAGGTTTCCGGCGCTATCTCCTTCTCTCCCCAGAGCTAGTCGCGCAAAGCAAGCCGCTAAGCCGGCGACCGGCAAGAGAGCTACAACGAAGCATGCCGAACGGAGAAAATAGCAGCAGCTCATCTGTTCACACCTTGTTTCTGCCATGTGCTTGAACGCCAAGACGTTCGCGCTTCTGTGAGATGAAAGACGTCCTTCTGCATATGTGGTTGCTCACACCGGTGCACTTGTTAGTGTATCCATTCAGTCCTGGGCTGCGGGGCATTCAGAAGTGGCTCTGTGGAGACGTCTGCATAGAGGCAGCTGTCAGAACACGCACACTCGATTGTTCACCAAAACATATGCAGACGCGTCCTTAGCCTGTAGATTTGGATGCACAGAGTTCCCTGTGTTCGCAAGAGACAAGGGAATCGCGTCTGTGCGCACAGAAGCAATAGCGGACCGTTTCCCTCGGAGTGAACGCGAAAGAGCCGTCTATATACTCGCAGACACGCGAACGTGCCTCAATGCGGTCACAGAGGCAGCAGCTTTTGCACAGATGCTCCTGGTGATTCTGGCACTTTCCAGGCACACTCCTGAAAGTCGCGCACACTGCTGTTCACTCGCTAAACGACCTCTTGGGAAACACGTCTCCGGTCGACGGACCGCTCAGATTGCTTCTCGTGTAACTGTGAACTGTGTCAGCGCAGGGAATCCGTCTCTGTTGAGCAGATGTCAATCCTGCCTCGCTTTTGCTTTGTTGCCTCTACCAAGATGATTTCCCGTTTCTCTCTTCACTGGAGCAGGCAGACACAGCCAACGCACATCAAGTGTCAAGAGACACGCTCTGCTGAGCTCAACGCTTGTGCAGATGCACATGTGCGACGAAGTCAACACACGTGCTTGTGGAGAGAAAGAAAGGGACTCCCAGGCGTGTGGAGCGACGGGGAGAAAGAGCGGGCGCTGAGGAACACAGTTTCAAACAGACTGTCTCCACACAAACAGGCACCTGTCTGCAGGTATCCTAGATCTTGATTCTTGAACTTGAGGAAACACGCGTCTGAGCAAAACTCCCAAACGCTTCCAGGAAAGACACAGGCTCTCCCACAAGCACACAAGTGTTTGCCCTCAGCTATAGATCAGGGACAAGCCTGTGAAGAGCAACCAAAGAGCTCGTCCGTCTTTCCCTCAATAGATGGGAGTAGGCGCGCTTGCGGATGTGTGCGTGTGTGTGGCCACGCGTTTGCTTAGGCATCAGTGTGTGAAAAGGTAGGTGCTTTTCTCTAGCTGCGTGTGCGTGCACGTGGTGCTGGGTGCACATCCCTGGGTGCTCGTGGAAAGGTTTCTGCATGGTTTTCGCTGAGGAATCGTGTGTGTGCACATGGACAAAGAGAAGGCGCAGCAACCAGGTTCCAGCGCCGAAGAAGGCAAAAGGCGAGGTTTCCGGCGCTATCTCTTTCTCTCCCCAGAGCTAGTCGCGCAAAGCAAGCCGCTAAGCCGGCGACCGGCAAGAGAGCTACAACGAAGCATGCCGAACGGAGAAAATAGCAGCAGCTCATCTGTTCACACCTTGTTTCTGCCATGTGCTTGAACGCCAAGACGTTCGCGCTTCTGTGAGATGAAAGACGTCCTTCTGCATATGTGGTTGCTCACACCGGTGCACTTGTTAGTGTATCCATTCAGTCCTGGGCTGCGGGGCATTCAGAAGTGGCTCTGTGGAGACGTCTGCATAGAGGCAGCTGTCAGAACACGCACACTCGATTGTTCACCAAAACATATGCAGACGCGTCCTTAGCCTGTAGATTTGGATGCACAGAGTTCCCTGTGTTCGCAAGAGACAAGGGAATCGCGTCTGTGCGCACAGAAGCAATAGCGGACCGTTTCCCTCGGAGTGAACGCGAAAGAGCCGTCTATATACTCGCAGACACGCGAACGTGCCTCAATGCGGTCACAGAGGCAGCAGCTTTTGCACAGATGCTCCTGGTGATTCTGGCACTTTCCAGGCACACTCCTGAAAGTCGCGCACACTGCTGTTCACTCGCTAAACGACCTCTTGGGAAACACGTCTCCGGTCGACGGACCGCTCAGATTGCTTCTCGTGTAACTGTGAACTGTGTCAGCGCAGGGAATCCGTCTCTGTTGAGCAGATGTCAATCCTGCCTCGCTTTTGCTTTGTTGCCTCTACCAAGATGATTTCCCGTTTCTCTCTTCACTGGAGCAGGCAGACACAGCCAACGCACATCAAGTGTCAAGAGACACGCTCTGCTGAGCTCAACGCTTGTGCAGATGCACATGTGCGACGAAGTCAACACACGTGCTTGTGGAGAGAAAGAAAGGGACTCCCAGGCGTGTGGAGCGACGGGGAGAAAGAGCGGGCGCTGAGGAACACAGTTTCAAACAGACTGTCTCCACACAAACAGGCACCTGTCTGCAGGTATCCTAGATCTTGATTCTTGAACTTGAGGAAACACGCGTCTGAGCAAAACTCCCAAACGCTTCCAGGAAAGACACAGGCTCTCCCACAAGCACACAAGTGTTTGCCCTCAGCTATAGATCAGGGACAAGCCTGTGAAGAGCAACCAAAGAGCTCGTCCGTCTTTCTCTCAATAGATGGGAGTAGGCGCGCTTGCGGATGTGTGCGTGTGTGTGGCCACGCGTTTGCTTAGGCATCAGTGTGTGAAAAGGTAGGTGCTTTTCTCTAGCTGCGTGTGCGTGCACGTGGTGCTGGGTGCACATCCCTGGGTGCTCGTGGAAAGGTTTCTGCATGGTTTTCGCTGAGGAATCGTGTGTGTGCACATGGACAAAGAGAAGGCGCAGCAACCAGGTTCCAGCGCCGAAGAAGGCAAAAGGCGAGGTTTCCGGCGCTATCTCCTTCTCTCCCCAGAGCTAGTCGCGCAAAGCAAGCCGCTAAGCCGGCGACCGGCAAGAGAGCTACAACGAAGCATGCCGAACGGAGAAAATAGCAGCAGCTCATCTGTTCACACCTTGTTTCTGCCATGTGCTTGAACGCCAAGACGTTCGCGCTTCTGTGAGATGAAAGACGTCCTTCTGCATATGTGGTTGCTCACACCGGTGCACTTGTTAGTGTATCCATTCAGTCCTGGGCTGCGGGGCATTCAGAAGTGGCTCTGTGGAGACGTCTGCATAGAGGCAGCTGTCAGAACACGCACACTCGATTGTTCACCAAAACATATGCAGACGCGTCCTTAGCCTGTAGATTTGGATGCACAGAGTTCCCTGTGTTCGCAAGAGACAAGGGAATCGCGTCTGTGCGCACAGAAGCAATAGCGGACCGTTTCCCTCGGAGTGAACGCGAAAGAGCCGTCTATATACTCGCAGACACGCGAACGTGCCTCAATGCGGTCACAGAGGCAGCAGCTTTTGCACAGATGCTCCTGGTGATTCTGGCACTTTCCAGGCACACTCCTGAAAGTCGCGCACACTGCTGTTCACTCGCTAAACGACCTCTTGGGAAACACGTCTCCGGTCGACGGACCGCTCAGATTGCTTCTCGTGTAACTGTGAACTGTGTCAGCGCAGGGAATCCGTCTCTGTTGAGCAGATGTCAATCCTGCCTCGCCTTTGCTTTCTTGCCTCTACCAAGATGATTTCCCGTTTCTCTCTTCACTGGAGCAGGCAGACACAGCCAACGCACATCAAGTGTCAAGAGACACGCTCTGCTGAGCTCAACGCTTGTGCAGATGCACATGTGCGACGAAGTCAACACACGTGCTTGTGGAGAGAAAGAAAGGGACTCCCAGGCGTGTGGAGCGACGGGGAGAAAGAGCGGGCGCTGAGGAACACAGTTTCAAACAGACTGTCTCCACACAAACAGGCACCTGTCTGCAGGTATCCTAGATCTTGATTCTTGAACTTGAGGAAACACGCGTCTGAGCAAAACTCCCAAACGCTTCCAGGAAAGACACAGGCTCTCCCACAAGCACACAAGTGTTTGCCCTCAGCTATAGATCAGGGACAAGCCTGTGAAGAGCAACCAAAGAGCTCGTCCGTCTTTCTCTCAGTAGATGGGAGTAGGCGCGCTTGCGGATGTGTGCGTGTGTGTGGCCACGCGTTTGCTTAGGCATCAGTGTGTGAAAAGGTAGGTGCTTTTCTCTAGCTGCGTGTGCGTGCACGTGGTGCTGGGTGCACATCCCTGGGTGCTCGTGGAAAGGTTTCTGCATGGTTTTCGCTGAGGAATCGTGTGTGTGCACATGGACAAAGAGAAGGCGCAGCAACCAGGTTCCAGCGCCGAAGAAGGCAAAAGGCGAGGTTTCCGGCGCTATCTCCTTCTCTCCCCAGAGCTAGTCGCGCAAAGCAAGCCGCTAAGCCGGCGACCGGCAAGAGAGCTACAACGAAGCATGCCGAACGGAGAAAATAGCAGCAGCTCATCTGTTCACACCTTGTTTCTGCCATGTGCTTGAACGCCAAGACGTTCGCGCTTCTGTGAGATGAAAGACGTCCTTCTGCATATGTGGTTGCTCACACCGGTGCACTTGTTAGTGTATCCATTCAGTCCTGGGCTGCGGGGCATTCAGAAGTGGCTCTGTGGAGACGTCTGCATAGAGGCAGCTGTCAGAACACGCACACTCGATTGTTCACCAAAACATATGCAGACGCGTCCTTAGCCTGTAGATTTGGATGCACAGAGTTCCCTGTGTTCGCAAGAGACAAGGGAATCGCGTCTGTGCGCACAGAAGCAATAGCGGACCGTTTCCCTCGGAGTGAACGCGAAAGAGCCGTCTATATACTCGCAGACACGCGAACGTGCCTCAATGCGGTCACAGAGGCAGCAGCTTTTGCACAGATGCTCCTGGTGATTCTGGCACTTTCCAGGCACACTCCTGAAAGTCGCGCACACTGCTGTTCACTCGCTAAACGACCTCTTGGGAAACACGTCTCCGGTCGACGGACCGCTCAGATTGCTTCTCGTGTAACTGTGAACTGTGTCAGCGCAGGGAATCCGTCTCTGTTGAGCAGATGTCAATCCTGCCTCGCCTTTGCTTTCTTGCCTCTACCAAGATGATTTCCCGTTTCTCTCTTCACTGGAGCAGGCAGACACAGCCAACGCACATCAAGTGTCAAGAGACACGCTCTGCTGAGCTCAACGCTTGTGCAGATGCACATGTGCGACGAAGTCAACACACGTGCTTGTGGAGAGAAAGAAAGGGACTCCCAGGCGTGTGGAGCGACGGGGAGAAAGAGCGGGCGCTGAGGAACACAGTTTCAAACAGACTGTCTCCACACAAACAGGCACCTGTCTGCAGGTATCCTAGATCTTGATTCTTGAACTTGAGGAAACACGCGTCTGAGCAAAACTCCCAAACGCTTCCAGGAAAGACACAGGCTCTCCCACAAGCACACAAGTGTTTGCCCTCAGCTATAGATCAGGGACAAGCCTGTGAAGAGCAACCAAAGAGCTCGTCCGTCTTTCCCTCAATAGATGGGAGTAGGCGCGCTTGCGGATGTGTGCGTGTGTGTGGCCACGCGTTTGCTTAGGCATCAGTGTGTGAAAAGGTAGGTGCTTTTCTCTAGCTGCGTGTGCGTGCACGTGGTGCTGGGTGCACATCCCTGGGTGCTCGTGGAAAGGTTTCTGCATGGTTTTCGCTGAGGAATCGTGTGTGTGCACATGGACAAAGAGAAGGCGCAGCAACCAGGTTCCAGCGCCGAAGAAGGCAAAAGGCGAGGTTTCCGGCGCTATCTCCTTCTCTCCCCAGAGCTAGTCGCGCAAAGCAAGCCGCTAAGCCGGCGACCGGCAAGAGAGCTACAACGAAGCATGCCGAACGGAGAAAATAGCAGCAGCTCATCTGTTCACACCTTGTTTCTGCCATGTGCTTGAACGCCAAGACGTTCGCGCTTCTGTGAGATGAAAGACGTCCTTCTGCATATGTGGTTGCTCACACCGGTGCACTTGTTAGTGTATCCATTCAGTCCTGGGCTGCGGGGCATTCAGAAGTGGCTCTGTGGAGACGTCTGCATAGAGGCAGCTGTCAGAACACGCACACTCGATTGTTCACCAAAACATATGCAGACGCGTCCTTAGCCTGTAGATTTGGATGCACAGAGTTCCCTGTGTTCGCAAGAGACAAGGGAATCGCGTCTGTGCGCACAGAAGCAATAGCGGACCGTTTCCCTCGGAGTGAACGCGAAAGAGCCGTCTATATACTCGCAGACACGCGAACGTGCCTCAATGCGGTCACAGAGGCAGCAGCTTTTGCACAGATGCTCCTGGTGATTCTGGCACTTTCCAGGCACACTCCTGAAAGTCGCGCACACTGCTGTTCACTCGCTAAACGACCTCTTGGGAAACACGTCTCCGGTCGACGGACCGCTCAGATTGCTTCTCGTGTAACTGTGAACTGTGTCAGCGCAGGGAATCCGTCTCTGTTGAGCAGATGTCAATCCTGCCTCGCCTTTGCTTTCTTGCCTCTACCAAGATGATTTCCCGTTTCTCTCTTCACTGGAGCAGGCAGACACAGCCAACGCACATCAAGTGTCAAGAGACACGCTCTGCTGAGCTCAACGCTTGTGCAGATGCACATGTGCGACGAAGTCAACACACGTGCTTGTGGAGAGAAAGAAAGGGACTCCCAGGCGTGTGGAGCGACGGGGAGAAAGAGCGGGCGCTGAGGAACACAGTTTCAAACAGACTGTCTCCACACAAACAGGCACCTGTCTGCAGGTATCCTAGATCTTGATTCTTGAACTTGAGGAAACACGCGTCTGAGCAAAACTCCCAAACGCTTCCAGGAAAGACACAGGCTCTCCCACAAGCACACAAGTGTTTGCCCTCAGCTATAGATCAGGGACAAGCCTGTGAAGAGCAACCAAAGAGCTCGTCCGTCTTTCCCTCAATAGATGGGAGTAGGCGCGCTTGCGGATGTGTGCGTGTGTGTGGCCACGCGTTTGCTTAGGCATCAGTGTGTGAAAAGGTAGGTGCTTTTCTCTAGCTGCGTGTGCGTGCACGTGGTGCTGGGTGCACATCCCTGGGTGCTCGTGGAAAGGTTTCTGCATGGTTTTCGCTGAGGAATCGTGTGTGTGCACATGGACAAAGAGAAGGCGCAGCAACCAGGTTCCAGCGCCGAAGAAGGCAAAAGGCGAGGTTTCCGGCGCTATCTCCTTCTCTCCCCAGAGCTAGTCGCGCAAAGCAAGCCGCTAAGCCGGCGACCGGCAAGAGAGCTACAACGAAGCATGCCGAACGGAGAAAATAGCAGCAGCTCATCTGTTCACACCTTGTTTCTGCCATGTGCTTGAACGCCAAGACGTTCGCGCTTCTGTGAGATGAAAGACGTCCTTCTGCATATGTGGTTGCTCACACCGGTGCACTTGTTAGTGTATCCATTCAGTCCTGGGCTGCGGGGCATTCAGAAGTGGCTCTGTGGAGACGTCTGCATAGAGGCAGCTGTCAGAACACGCACACTCGATTGTTCACCAAAACATATGCAGACGCGTCCTTAGCCTGTAGATTTGGATGCACAGAGTTCCCTGTGTTCGCAAGAGACAAGGGAATCGCGTCTGTGCGCACAGAAGCAATAGCGGACCGTTTCCCTCGGAGTGAACGCGAAAGAGCCGTCTATATACTCGCAGACACGCGAACGTGCCTCAATGCGGTCACAGAGGCAGCAGCTTTTGCACAGATGCTCCTGGTGATTCTGGCACTTTCCAGGCACACTCCTGAAAGTCGCGCACACTGCTGTTCACTCGCTAAACGACCTCTTGGGAAACACGTCTCCGGTCGACGGACCGCTCAGATTGCTTCTCGTGTAACTGTGAACTGTGTCAGCGCAGGGAATCCGTCTCTGTTGAGCAGATGTCAATCCTGCCTCGCCTTTGCTTTCTTGCCTCTACCAAGATGATTTCCCGTTTCTCTCTTCACTGGAGCAGGCAGACACAGCCAACGCACATCAAGTGTCAAGAGACACGCTCTGCTGAGCTCAACGCTTGTGCAGATGCACATGTGCGACGAAGTCAACACACGTGCTTGTGGAGAGAAAGAAAGGGACTCCCAGGCGTGTGGAGCGACGGGGAGAAAGAGCGGGCGCTGAGGAACACAGTTTCAAACAGACTGTCTCCACACAAACAGGCACCTGTCTGCAGGTATCCTAGATCTTGATTCTTGAACTTGAGGAAACACGCGTCTGAGCAAAACTCCCAAACGCTTCCAGGAAAGACACAGGCTCTCCCACAAGCACACAAGTGTTTGCCCTCAGCTATAGATCAGGGACAAGCCTGTGAAGAGCAACCAAAGAGCTCGTCCGTCTTTCCCTCAATAGATGGGAGTAGGCGCGCTTGCGGATGTGTGCGTGTGTGTGGCCACGCGTTTGCTTAGGCATCAGTGTGTGAAAAGGTAGGTGCTTTTCTCTAGCTGCGTGTGCGTGCACGTGGTGCTGGGTGCACATCCCTGGGTGCTCGTGGAAAGGTTTCTGCATGGTTTTCGCTGAGGAATCGTGTGTGTGCACATGGACAAAGAGAAGGCGCAGCAACCAGGTTCCAGCGCCGAAGAAGGCAAAAGGCGAGGTTTCCGGCGCTATCTCCTTCTCTCCCCAGAGCTAGTCGCGCAAAGCAAGCCGCTAAGCCGGCGACCGGCAAGAGAGCTACAACGAAGCATGCCGAACGGAGAAAATAGCAGCAGCTCATCTGTTCACACCTTGTTTCTGCCATGTGCTTGAACGCCAAGACGTTCGCGCTTCTGTGAGATGAAAGACGTCCTTCTGCATATGTGGTTGCTCACACCGGTGCACTTGTTAGTGTATCCATTCAGTCCTGGGCTGCGGGGCATTCAGAAGTGGCTCTGTGGAGACGTCTGCATAGAGGCAGCTGTCAGAACACGCACACTCGATTGTTCACCAAAACATATGCAGACGCGTCCTTAGCCTGTAGATTTGGATGCACAGAGTTCCCTGTGTTCGCAAGAGACAAGGGAATCGCGTCTGTGCGCACAGAAGCAATAGCGGACCGTTTCCCTCGGAGTGAACGCGAAAGAGCCGTCTATATACTCGCAGACACGCGAACGTGCCTCAATGCGGTCACAGAGGCAGCAGCTTTTGCACAGATGCTCCTGGTGATTCTGGCACTTTCCAGGCACACTCCTGAAAGTCGCGCACACTGCTGTTCACTCGCTAAACGACCTCTTGGGAAACACGTCTCCGGTCGACGGACCGCTCAGATTGCTTCTCGTGTAACTGTGAACTGTGTCAGCGCAGGGAATCCGTCTCTGTTGAGCAGATGTCAATCCTGCCTCGCCTTTGCTTTCTTGCCTCTACCAAGATGATTTCCCGTTTCTCTCTTCACTGGAGCAGGCAGACACAGCCAACGCACATCAAGTGTCAAGAGACACGCTCTGCTGAGCTCAACGCTTGTGCAGATGCACATGTGCGACGAAGTCAACACACGTGCTTGTGGAGAGAAAGAAAGGGACTCCCAGGCGTGTGGAGCGACGGGGAGAAAGAGCGGGCGCTGAGGAACACAGTTTCAAACAGACTGTCTCCACACAAACAGGCACCTGTCTGCAGGTATCCTAGATCTTGATTCTTGAACTTGAGGAAACACGCGTCTGAGCAAAACTCCCAAACGCTTCCAGGAAAGACACAGGCTCTCCCACAAGCACACAAGTGTTTGCCCTCAGCTATAGATCAGGGACAAGCCTGTGAAGAGCAACCAAAGAGCTCGTCCGTCTTTCCCTCAATAGATGGGAGTAGGCGCGCTTGCGGATGTGTGCGTGTGTGTGGCCACGCGTTTGCTTAGGCATCAGTGTGTGAAAAGGTAGGTGCTTTTCTCTAGCTGCGTGTGCGTGCACGTGGTGCTGGGTGCACATCCCTGGGTGCTCGTGGAAAGGTTTCTGCATGGTTTTCGCTGAGGAATCGTGTGTGTGCACATGGACAAAGAGAAGGCGCAGCAACCAGGTTCCAGCGCCGAAGAAGGCAAAAGGCGAGGTTTCCGGCGCTATCTCCTTCTCTCCCCAGAGCTAGTCGCGCAAAGCAAGCCGCTAAGCCGGCGACCGGCAAGAGAGCTACAACGAAGCATGCCGAACGGAGAAAATAGCAGCAGCTCATCTGTTCACACCTTGTTTCTGCCATGTGCTTGAACGCCAAGACGTTCGCGCTTCTGTGAGATGAAAGACGTCCTTCTGCATATGTGGTTGCTCACACCGGTGCACTTGTTAGTGTATCCATTCAGTCCTGGGCTGCGGGGCATTCAGAAGTGGCTCTGTGGAGACGTCTGCATAGAGGCAGCTGTCAGAACACGCACACTCGATTGTTCACCAAAACATATGCAGACGCGTCCTTAGCCTGTAGATTTGGATGCACAGAGTTCCCTGTGTTCGCAAGAGACAAGGGAATCGCGTCTGTGCGCACAGAAGCAATAGCGGACCGTTTCCCTCGGAGTGAACGCGAAAGAGCCGTCTATATACTCGCAGACACGCGAACGTGCCTCAATGCGGTCACAGAGGCAGCAGCTTTTGCACAGATGCTCCTGGTGATTCTGGCACTTTCCAGGCACACTCCTGAAAGTCGCGCACACTGCTGTTCACTCGCTAAACGACCTCTTGGGAAACACGTCTCCGGTCGACGGACCGCTCAGATTGCTTCTCGTGTAACTGTGAACTGTGTCAGCGCAGGGAATCCGTCTCTGTTGAGCAGATGTCAATCCTGCCTCGCCTTTGCTTTCTTGCCTCTACCAAGATGATTTCCCGTTTCTCTCTTCACTGGAGCAGGCAGACACAGCCAACGCACATCAAGTGTCAAGAGACACGCTCTGCTGAGCTCAACGCTTGTGCAGATGCACATGTGCGACGAAGTCAACACACGTGCTTGTGGAGAGAAAGAAAGGGACTCCCAGGCGTGTGGAGCGACGGGGAGAAAGAGCGGGCGCTGAGGAACACAGTTTCAAACAGACTGTCTCCACACAAACAGGCACCTGTCTGCAGGTATCCTAGATCTTGATTCTTGAACTTGAGGAAACACGCGTCTGAGCAAAACTCCCAAACGCTTCCAGGAAAGACACAGGCTCTCCCACAAGCACACAAGTGTTTGCCCTCAGCTATAGATCAGGGACAAGCCTGTGAAGAGCAACCAAAGAGCTCGTCCGTCTTTCCCTCAATAGATGGGAGTAGGCGCGCTTGCGGATGTGTGCGTGTGTGTGGCCACGCGTTTGCTTAGGCATCAGTGTGTGAAAAGGTAGGTGCTTTTCTCTAGCTGCGTGTGCGTGCACGTGGTGCTGGGTGCACATCCCTGGGTGCTCGTGGAAAGGTTTCTGCATGGTTTTCGCTGAGGAATCGTGTGTGTGCACATGGACAAAGAGAAGGCGCAGCAACCAGGTTCCAGCGCCGAAGAAGGCAAAAGGCGAGGTTTCCGGCGCTATCTCCTTCTCTCCCCAGAGCTAGTCGCGCAAAGCAAGCCGCTAAGCCGGCGACCGGCAAGAGAGCTACAACGAAGCATGCCGAACGGAGAAAATAGCAGCAGCTCATCTGTTCACACCTTGTTTCTGCCATGTGCTTGAACGCCAAGACGTTCGCGCTTCTGTGAGATGAAAGACGTCCTTCTGCATATGTGGTTGCTCACACCGGTGCACTTGTTAGTGTATCCATTCAGTCCTGGGCTGCGGGGCATTCAGAAGTGGCTCTGTGGAGACGTCTGCATAGAGGCAGCTGTCAGAACACGCACACTCGATTGTTCACCAAAACATATGCAGACGCGTCCTTAGCCTGTAGATTTGGATGCACAGAGTTCCCTGTGTTCGCAAGAGACAAGGGAATCGCGTCTGTGCGCACAGAAGCAATAGCGGACCGTTTCCCTCGGAGTGAACGCGAAAGAGCCGTCTATATACTCGCAGACACGCGAACGTGCCTCAATGCGGTCACAGAGGCAGCAGCTTTTGCACAGATGCTCCTGGTGATTCTGGCACTTTCCAGGCACACTCCTGAAAGTCGCGCACACTGCTGTTCACTCGCTAAACGACCTCTTGGGAAACACGTCTCCGGTCGACGGACCGCTCAGATTGCTTCTCGTGTAACTGTGAACTGTGTCAGCGCAGGGAATCCGTCTCTGTTGAGCAGATGTCAATCCTGCCTCGCCTTTGCTTTCTTGCCTCTACCAAGATGATTTCCCGTTTCTCTCTTCACTGGAGCAGGCAGACACAGCCAACGCACATCAAGTGTCAAGAGACACGCTCTGCTGAGCTCAACGCTTGTGCAGATGCACATGTGCGACGAAGTCAACACACGTGCTTGTGGAGAGAAAGAAAGGGACTCCCAGGCGTGTGGAGCGACGGGGAGAAAGAGCGGGCGCTGAGGAACACAGTTTCAAACAGACTGTCTCCACACAAACAGGCACCTGTCTGCAGGTATCCTAGATCTTGATTCTTGAACTTGAGGAAACACGCGTCTGAGCAAAACTCCCAAACGCTTCCAGGAAAGACACAGGCTCTCCCACAAGCACACAAGTGTTTGCCCTCAGCTATAGATCAGGGACAAGCCTGTGAAGAGCAACCAAAGAGCTCGTCCGTCTTTCCCTCAATAGATGGGAGTAGGCGCGCTTGCGGATGTGTGCGTGTGTGTGGCCACGCGTTTGCTTAGGCATCAGTGTGTGAAAAGGTAGGTGCTTTTCTCTAGCTGCGTGTGCGTGCACGTGGTGCTGGGTGCACATCCCTGGGTGCTCGTGGAAAGGTTTCTGCATGGTTTTCGCTGAGGAATCGTGTGTGTGCACATGGACAAAGAGAAGGCGCAGCAACCAGGTTCCAGCGCCGAAGAAGGCAAAAGGCGAGGTTTCCGGCGCTATCTCCTTCTCTCCCCAGAGCTAGTCGCGCAAAGCAAGCCGCTAAGCCGGCGACCGGCAAGAGAGCTACAACGAAGCATGCCGAACGGAGAAAATAGCAGCAGCTCATCTGTTCACACCTTGTTTCTGCCATGTGCTTGAACGCCAAGACGTTCGCGCTTCTGTGAGATGAAAGACGTCCTTCTGCATATGTGGTTGCTCACACCGGTGCACTTGTTAGTGTATCCATTCAGTCCTGGGCTGCGGGGCATTCAGAAGTGGCTCTGTGGAGACGTCTGCATAGAGGCAGCTGTCAGAACACGCACACTCGATTGTTCACCAAAACATATGCAGACGCGTCCTTAGCCTGTAGATTTGGATGCACAGAGTTCCCTGTGTTCGCAAGAGACAAGGGAATCGCGTCTGTGCGCACAGAAGCAATAGCGGACCGTTTCCCTCGGAGTGAACGCGAAAGAGCCGTCTATATACTCGCAGACACGCGAACGTGCCTCAATGCGGTCACAGAGGCAGCAGCTTTTGCACAGATGCTCCTGGTGATTCTGGCACTTTCCAGGCACACTCCTGAAAGTCGCGCACACTGCTGTTCACTCGCTAAACGACCTCTTGGGAAACACGTCTCCGGTCGACGGACCGCTCAGATTGCTTCTCGTGTAACTGTGAACTGTGTCAGCGCAGGGAATCCGTCTCTGTTGAGCAGATGTCAATCCTGCCTCGCCTTTGCTTTCTTGCCTCTACCAAGATGATTTCCCGTTTCTCTCTTCACTGGAGCAGGCAGACACAGCCAACGCACATCAAGTGTCAAGAGACACGCTCTGCTGAGCTCAACGCTTGTGCAGATGCACATGTGCGACGAAGTCAACACACGTGCTTGTGGAGAGAAAGAAAGGGACTCCCAGGCGTGTGGAGCGACGGGGAGAAAGAGCGGGCGCTGAGGAACACAGTTTCAAACAGACTGTCTCCACACAAACAGGCACCTGTCTGCAGGTATCCTAGATCTTGATTCTTGAACTTGAGGAAACACGCGTCTGAGCAAAACTCCCAAACGCTTCCAGGAAAGACACAGGCTCTCCCACAAGCACACAAGTGTTTGCCCTCAGCTATAGATCAGGGACAAGCCTGTGAAGAGCAACCAAAGAGCTCGTCCGTCTTTCCCTCAATAGATGGGAGTAGGCGCGCTTGCGGATGTGTGCGTGTGTGTGGCCACGCGTTTGCTTAGGCATCAGTGTGTGAAAAGGTAGGTGCTTTTCTCTAGCTGCGTGTGCGTGCACGTGGTGCTGGGTGCACATCCCTGGGTGCTCGTGGAAAGGTTTCTGCATGGTTTTCGCTGAGGAATCGTGTGTGTGCACATGGACAAAGAGAAGGCGCAGCAACCAGGTTCCAGCGCCGAAGAAGGCAAAAGGCGAGGTTTCCGGCGCTATCTCCTTCTCTCCCCAGAGCTAGTCGCGCAAAGCAAGCCGCTAAGCCGGCGACCGGCAAGAGAGCTACAACGAAGCATGCCGAACGGAGAAAATAGCAGCAGCTCATCTGTTCACACCTTGTTTCTGCCATGTGCTTGAACGCCAAGACGTTCGCGCTTCTGTGAGATGAAAGACGTCCTTCTGCATATGTGGTTGCTCACACCGGTGCACTTGTTAGTGTATCCATTCAGTCCTGGGCTGCGGGGCATTCAGAAGTGGCTCTGTGGAGACGTCTGCATAGAGGCAGCTGTCAGAACACGCACACTCGATTGTTCACCAAAACATATGCAGACGCGTCCTTAGCCTGTAGATTTGGATGCACAGAGTTCCCTGTGTTCGCAAGAGACAAGGGAATCGCGTCTGTGCGCACAGAAGCAATAGCGGACCGTTTCCCTCGGAGTGAACGCGAAAGAGCCGTCTATATACTCGCAGACACGCGAACGTGCCTCAATGCGGTCACAGAGGCAGCAGCTTTTGCACAGATGCTCCTGGTGATTCTGGCACTTTCCAGGCACACTCCTGAAAGTCGCGCACACTGCTGTTCACTCGCTAAACGACCTCTTGGGAAACACGTCTCCGGTCGACGGACCGCTCAGATTGCTTCTCGTGTAACTGTGAACTGTGTCAGCGCAGGGAATCCGTCTCTGTTGAGCAGATGTCAATCCTGCCTCGCTTTTGCTTTGTTGCCTCTACCAAGATGATTTCCCGTTTCTCTCTTCACTGGAGCAGGCAGACACAGCCAACGCACATCAAGTGTCAAGAGACACGCTCTGCTGAGCTCAACGCTTGTGCAGATGCACATGTGCGACGAAGTCAACACACGTGCTTGTGGAGAGAAAGAAAGGGACTCCCAGGCGTGTGGAGCGACGGGGAGAAAGAGCGGGCGCTGAGGAACACAGTTTCAAACAGACTGTCTCCACACAAACAGGCACCTGTCTGCAGGTATCCTAGATCTTGATTCTTGAACTTGAGGAAACACGCGTCTGAGCAAAACTCCCAAACGCTTCCAGGAAAGACACAGGCTCTCCCACAAGCACACAAGTGTTTGCCCTCAGCTATAGATCAGGACAAGCCTGTGAAGAGCAACCAAAGAGCTCGTCCGTCTTTCCCTCAATAGATGGGAGTAGGCGCGCTTGCGGATGTGTGCGTGTGTGTGGCCACGCGTTTGCTTAGGCATCAGTGTGTGAAAAGGTAGGTGCTTTTCTCTAGCTGCGTGTGCGTGCACGTGGTGCTGGGTGCACATCCCTGGGTGCTCGTGGAAAGGTTTCTGCATGGTTTTCGCTGAGGAATCGTGTGTGTGCACATGGACAAAGAGAAGGCGCAGCAACCAGGTTCCAGCGCCGAAGAAGGCAAAAGGCGAGGTTTCCGGCGCTATCTCCTTCTCTCCCCAGAGCTAGTCGCGCAAAGCAAGCCGCTAAGCCGGCGACCGGCAAGAGAGCTACAACGAAGCATGCCGAACGGAGAAAATAGCAGCAGCTCATCTGTTCACACCTTGTTTCTGCCATGTGCTTGAACGCCAAGACGTTCGCGCTTCTGTGAGATGAAAGACGTCCTTCTGCATATGTGGTTGCTCACACCGGTGCACTTGTTAGTGTATCCATTCAGTCCTGGGCTGCGGGGCATTCAGAAGTGGCTCTGTGGAGACGTCTGCATAGAGGCAGCTGTCAGAACACGCACACTCGATTGTTCACCAAAACATATGCAGACGCGTCCTTAGCCTGTAGATTTGGATGCACAGAGTTCCCTGTGTTCGCAAGAGACAAGGGAATCGCGTCTGTGCGCACAGAAGCAATAGCGGACCGTTTCCCTCGAGTGAACGCGAAAGAGCCGTCTATATACTCGCAGACACGCGAACGTGCCTCAATGCGGTCACAGAGGCAGCAGCTTTTGCACAGATGCTCCTGGTGATTCTGGCACTTTCCAGGCACACTCCTGAAAGTCGCGCACACTGCTGTTCACTCGCTAAACGACCTCTTGGGAAACACGTCTCCGGTCGACGGACCGCTCAGATTGCTTCTCGTGTAACTGTGAACTGTGTCAGCGCAGGGAATCCGTCTCTGTTGAGCAGATGTCAATCCTGCCTCGCTTTTGCTTTGTTGCCTCTACCAAGATGATTTCCCGTTTCTCTCTTCACTGGAGCAGGCAGACACAGCCAACGCACATCAAGTGTCAAGAGACACGCTCTGCTGAGCTCAACGCTTGTGCAGATGCACATGTGCGACGAAGTCAACACACGTGCTTGTGGAGAGAAAGAAAGGGACTCCCAGGCGTGTGGAGCGACGGGGAGAAAGAGCGGGCGCTGAGGAACACAGTTTCAAACAGACTGTCTCCACACAAACAGGCACCTGTCTGCAGGTATCCTAGATCTTGATTCTTGAACTTGAGGAAACACGCGTCTGAGCAAAACTCCCAAACGCTTCCAGGAAAGACACAGGCTCTCCCACAAGCACACAAGTGTTTGCCCTCAGCTATAGATCAGGGACAAGCCTGTGAAGAGCAACCAAAGAGCTCGTCCGTCTTTCCCTCAATAGATGGGAGTAGGCGCGCTTGCGGATGTGTGCGTGTGTGTGGCCACGCGTTTGCTTAGGCATCAGTGTGTGAAAAGGTAGGTGCTTTTCTCTAGCTGCGTGTGCGTGCACGTGGTGCTGGGTGCACATCCCTGGGTGCTCGTGGAAAGGTTTCTGCATGGTTTTCGCTGAGGAATCGTGTGTGTGCACATGGACAAAGAGAAGGCGCAGCAACCAGGTTCCAGCGCCGAAGAAGGCAAAAGGCGAGGTTTCCGGCGCTATCTCCTTCTCTCCCCAGAGCTAGTCGCGCAAAGCAAGCCGCTAAGCCGGCGACCGGCAAGAGAGCTACAACGAAGCATGCCGAACGGAGAAAATAGCAGCAGCTCATCTGTTCACACCTTGTTTCTGCCATGTGCTTGAACGCCAAGACGTTCGCGCTTCTGTGAGATGAAAGACGTCCTTCTGCATATGTGGTTGCTCACACCGGTGCACTTGTTAGTGTATCCATTCAGTCCTGGGCTGCGGGCATTCAGAAGTGGCTCTGTGGAGACGTCTGCATAGAGGCAGCTGTCAGAACACGCACACTCGATTGTTCACCAAAACATATGCAGACGCGTCCTTAGCCTGTAGATTTGGATGCACAGAGTTCCCTGTGTTCGCAAGAGACAAGGGAATCGCGTCTGTGCGCACAGAAGCAATAGCGGACCGTTTCCCTCGGAGTGAACGCGAAAGAGCCGTCTATATACTCGCAGACACGCGAACGTGCCTCAATGCGGTCACAGAGGCAGCAGCTTTTGCACAGATGCTCCTGGTGATTCTGGCACTTTCCAGGCACACTCCTGAAAGTCGCGCACACTGCTGTTCACTCGCTAAACGACCTCTTGGGAAACACGTCTCCGGTCGACGGACCGCTCAGATTGCTTCTCGTGTAACTGTGAACTGTGTCAGCGCAGGGAATCCGTCTCTGTTGAGCAGATGTCAATCCTGCCTCGCTTTTGCTTTGTTGCCTCTACCAAGATGATTTCCCGTTTCTCTCTTCACTGGAGCAGGCAGACACAGCCAACGCACATCAAGTGTCAAGAGACACGCTCTGCTGAGCTCAACGCTTGTGCAGATGCACATGTGCGACGAAGTCAACACACGTGCTTGTGGAGAGAAAGAAAGGGACTCCCAGGCGTGTGGAGCGACGGGGAGAAAGAGCGGGCGCTGAGGAGCACAGTTTCAAACAGACTGTCTCCACACAAACAGGCACCTGTCTGCAGGTATCCTAGATCTTGATTCTTGAACTTGAGGAAACACGCGTCTGAGCAAAACTCCCAAACGCTTCCAGGAAAGACACAGGCTCTCCCACAAGCACACAAGTGTTTGCCCTCAGCTATAGATCAGGGACAAGCCTGTGAAGAGCAACCAAAGAGCTCGTCCGTCTTTCCCTCAATAGATGGGAGTAGGCGCGCTTGCGGATGTGTGCGTGTGTGTGGCCACGCGTTTGCTTAGGCATCAGTGTGTGAAAAGGTAGGTGCTTTTCTCTAGCTGCGTGTGCGTGCACGTGGTGCTGGGTGCACATCCCTGGGTGCTCGTGGAAAGGTTTCTGCATGGTTTTCGCTGAGGAATCGTGTGTGTGCACATGGACAAAGAGAAGGCGCAGCAACCAGGTTCCAGCGCCGAAGAAGGCAAAAGGCGAGGTTTCCGGCGCTATCTCCTTCTCTCCCCAGAGCTAGTCGCGCAAAGCAAGCCGCTAAGCCGGCGACCGGCAAGAGAGCTACAACGAAGCATGCCGAACGGAGAAAATAGCAGCAGCTCATCTGTTCACACCTTGTTTCTGCCATGTGCTTGAACGCCAAGACGTTCGCGCTTCTGTGAGATGAAAGACGTCCTTCTGCATATGTGGTTGCTCACACCGGTGCACTTGTTAGTGTATCCATTCAGTCCTGGGCTGCGGGGCATTCAGAAGTGGCTCTGTGGAGACGTCTGCATAGAGGCAGCTGTCAGAACACGCACACTCGATTGTTCACCAAAACATATGCAGACGCGTCCTTAGCCTGTAGATTTGGATGCACAGAGTTCCCTGTGTTCGCAAGAGACAAGGGAATCGCGTCTGTGCGCACAGAAGCAATAGCGGACCGTTTCCCTCGGAGTGAACGCGAAAGAGCCGTCTATATACTCGCAGACACGCGAACGTGCCTCAATGCGGTCACAGAGGCAGCAGCTTTTGCACAGATGCTCCTGGTGATTCTGGCACTTTCCAGGCACACTCCTGAAAGTCGCGCACACTGCTGTTCACTCGCTAAACGACCTCTTGGGAAACACGTCTCCGGTCGACGGACCGCTCAGATTGCTTCTCGTGTAACTGTGAACTGTGTCAGCGCAGGGAATCCGTCTCTGTTGAGCAGATGTCAATCCTGCCTCGCTTTTGCTTTGTTGCCTCTACCAAGATGATTTCCCGTTTCTCTCTTCACTGGAGCAGGCAGACACAGCCAACGCACATCAAGTGTCAAGAGACACGCTCTGCTGAGCTCAACGCTTGTGCAGATGCACATGTGCGACGAAGTCAACACACGTGCTTGTGGAGAGAAAGAAAGGGACTCCCAGGCGTGTGGAGCGACGGGGAGAAAGAGCGGGCGCTGAGGAACACAGTTTCAAACAGACTGTCTCCACACAAACAGGCACCTGTCTGCAGGTATCCTAGATCTTGATTCTTGAACTTGAGGAAACACGCGTCTGAGCAAAACTCCCAAACGCTTCCAGGAAAGACACAGGCTCTCCCACAAGCACACAAGTGTTTGCCCTCAGCTATAGATCAGGGACAAGCCTGTGAAGAGCAACCAAGAGCTCGTCCGTCTTTCCTCAATAGATGGGAGTAGGCGCGCTTGCGGATGTGTGCGTGTGTGTGGCCACGCGTTTGCTTAGGCATCAGTGTGTGAAAAGGTAGGTGCTTTTCTCTAGCTGCGTGTGCGTGCACGTGGTGCTGGGTGCACATCCCTGGGTGCTCGTGGAAAGGTTTCTGCATGGTTTTCGCTGAGGAATCGTGTGTGTGCACATGGACAAAGAGAAGGCGCAGCAACCAGGTTCCAGCGCCGAAGAAGGCAAAAGGCGAGGTTTCCGGCGCTATCTCCTTCTCTCCCCAGAGCTAGTCGCGCAAAGCAAGCCGCTAAGCCGGCGACCGGCAAGAGAGCTACAACGAAGCATGCCGAACGGAGAAAATAGCAGCAGCTCATCTGTTCACACCTTGTTTCTGCCATGTGCTTGAACGCCAAGACGTTCGCGCTTCTGTGAGATGAAAGACGTCCTTCTGCATATGTGGTTGCTCACACCGGTGCACTTGTTAGTGTATCCATTCAGTCCTGGGCTGCGGGGCATTCAGAAGTGGCTCTGTGGAGACGTCTGCATAGAGGCAGCTGTCAGAACACGCACACTCGATTGTTCACCAAAACATATGCAGACGCGTCCTTAGCCTGTAGATTTGGATGCACAGAGTTCCTGTGTTCGCAAGAGACAAGGGAATCGCGTCTGTGCGCACAGAAGCAATAGCGGACCGTTTCCCTCGGAGTGAACGCGAAAGAGCCGTCTATATACTCGCAGACACGCGAACGTGCCTCAATGCGGTCACAGAGGCAGCAGCTTTTGCACAGATGCTCCTGGTGATTCTGGCACTTTCCAGGCACACTCCTGAAAGTCGCGCACACTGCTGTTCACTCGCTAAACGACCTCTTGGGAAACACGTCTCCGGTCGACGGACCGCTCAGATTGCTTCTCGTGTAACTGTGAACTGTGTCAGCGCAGGGAATCCGTCTCTGTTGAGCAGATGTCAATCCTGCCTCGCTTTTGCTTTGTTGCCTCTACCAAGATGATTTCCCGTTTCTCTCTTCACTGGAGCAGGCAGACACAGCCAACGCACATCAAGTGTCAAGAGACACGCTCTGCTGAGCTCAACGCTTGTGCAGATGCACATGTGCGACGAAGTCAACACACGTGCTTGTGGAGAGAAAGAAAGGGACTCCCAGGCGTGTGGAGCGACGGGGAGAAAGAGCGGGCGCTGAGGAACACAGTTTCAAACAGACTGTCTCCACACAAACAGGCACCTGTCTGCAGGTATCCTAGATCTTGATTCTTGAACTTGAGGAAACACGCGTCTGAGCAAAACTCCCAAACGCTTCCAGGAAAGACACAGGCTCTCCCACAAGCACACAAGTGTTTGCCCTCAGCTATAGATCAGGGACAAGCTGTGAAGAGCAACCAAAGAGCTCGTCCGTCTTTCCCTCAATAGATGGGAGTAGGCGCGCTTGCGGATGTGTGCGTGTGTGTGGCCACGCGTTTGCTTAGGCATCAGTGTGTGAAAAGGTAGGTGCTTTTCTCTAGCTGCGTGTGCGTGCACGTGGTGCTGGGTGCACATCCCTGGGTGCTCGTGGAAAGGTTTCTGCATGGTTTTCGCTGAGGAATCGTGTGTGTGCACATGGACAAAGAGAAGGCGCAGCAACCAGGTTCCAGCGCCGAAGAAGGCAAAAGGCGAGGTTTCCGGCGCTATCTCCTTCTCTCCCCAGAGCTAGTCGCGCAAAGCAAGCCGCTAAGCCGGCGACCGGCAAGAGAGCTA